>NW_010202564.1:0-39903 GCF_000695765.1 Mesitornis unicolor | reverse complement strand
GTGCTCCACGACCTTCCCCGCCCGGGAGAGCCGCTTCGCCCCTCAGCCGAGCTCCACCTGCCTCCCGCCGGCTGCCCCGGGTATGGCGTCCCGCGTCCCGTCCTCCCCCCCAGGCACTGCCACAGAGCTGGCGGTTGTAACAGATAGCACTGATTAAACAGTGTGAATAATGTGGAGGAACCTCTGCGGGAATTTGGCAGCAGGACAGGTGATGGTTAGCGTGGCTCCCACTGCATTCCCAGTTACATAAAGCTGAGGTGAACAAGAGTTTCTTTGTTCCCCTGTGCCCATACCGCAAGACAACACATTTTACTCACAGCCCTCTGTTTAAGCTATGGGTAGCACCAAGCTCAAGCACTTCAGTCCAGAAAATTTGCGTCAAGGGCACAAATTAGGAAACTGGAAAGCCTGCAGTGCAGGCGATACCCATCTGAGAGAGGCCCTGATGCTCCCAGCTTGCGAGCTGTGCCCTTGCTCCTGCGGAAAAATAAAGCTTCCCTACAATAATCTGCCTGAAGAAAAATAATCGGGTAATCAGTTTGACCTTAATCATATGAAGTGGGAAGATTAGCCAGACATCAAAAAAAGATGGGTTAGTCTGCCATTTCTTATGCTGTCCACCCCTTTTTAGCCAGTCTCTGACAGTTACAAGGAAGGCAAGTAGTCCGAAGTTTAGCCGATTGTGTACTGAAGGGTTAGGGCCAGGGAAAAATCTTGTGTGACTGAACAGATGCCCTGAAACAGGAGATCTGAGTTGTGTTGATACCAAGCCGCAAGTGTTACAAGCCTATGGATTGCAGTGCCGGCAATTTCCTTGCCTCTATTATAACATCCATGAATTGAAGGGATGAAGAGGAAAACTCATAGATTCACCCGATCGAAGATCAGAAATTACTGAAAACCAGCCAGCCCAATCAATCTCCTTACATTCATACACCACGCCATTTACCCCAGAAGCTGGGTGAAATACTATCTTTTAAGTCTATACCTTGCTGTGAATATTTCAAGTGATGGTGAGTTCATCGCTTGATAAGCCGTTCCACTGCTCTGTTATCCCCATCACTGGGTAACTGTGGGATTGTGGTGGTTTGAAAACTCGCCTGCCAGCTTTGCAGGCAGTAAATCTTGTTCTGCTCTTGGCGGTATTGTTGCAAAGCCGTTCACTATCAGGTGCTCGTTAAAGGTGTGTGTAGATACACACAGTGATCAAGTCACCTCTTAACCTTCTTTTCAATTAAGCTGAATAACTTAAGCTCCTTAAACCTTACATCATTAATGCTTGTTTCCCAGGACCTGGATCGTTTTTATGGCCCTTCTTTGAACTCGCTTTAGCATTTCCACATCCTTCTTTAAGAAAAGGGATGAAAACCAGATACAACGAACATCCCCTCACTCATCTCACCAATTCAGAGCAGAAGCAAAAGAGAAACTTCTGGATATTCTTTCTTGGGTATCCAAGGATGATCCTAAGCTCCCACCCCCCCCTTTTTTTTTGAAGCAATATGTTATATAGAGGATTTTTAACTCAGTGCAGCATTTTCATTCGCTTTGACATGCAGAATTCTTTCTTCAGTAGTTCATAATCATTTGAGGGAGACAAAATGACCCATATGATCTGTTTTCTCATCTGTTGTATTTTCTGGTGTTGTATGAGTAGTTTCGTTGGTAGCAGTGTGTACAACAGTGAGATGTATATAGGACTGTAGGTGAGAATACAATTAATAAATAAGGAAAAAACTATAGAGACAAATTGTTATTTAGGTCCCTAGTCCACTGACAGACCGAGCTCTCACTTCTGTCTTCCACATGGAAATAAATTCTTACCCAGTACTATGAGCATGGTATTGTCTCTATAATTATGGTATTAAAATAGATATTTGTATGTATTTTTATGATGATGGATTACAGACCTTAATCCACAAAGCACTTGATACTAATTTGAAAACAACAAGCCTAGAATTAAGTTGTGCTTTAATGTGTTTTGCAGGATGTGGCCTAAACATCGACAGTTCCTGAATTCCAGATAGTCTTCAGCATCAGCTTCAAAAAGAGAAAACACGGAAAACACTTGTGTTTTGCAAGCTGTGTTCCCTTTTCACTGACACCAGCATACAGGCTAACTTCAGCAGGCTTTCAGTGATGCAACAAGACTGAATTTGGCCCTTGGGGAAGAGCTTTAGCAGGTTGACTTAGGCTATCTGATATGCAAAATATTCTCAAGCGTTGGCGTGTCACAGTTCCTAAAATATTAAGTCACTGAAAATACCTACGTAAACAAAGTGTCTTAAGGAGAGAATCATAGCTTCTGGCTTCAGTGTCTCTAGCCCTTTCTTCTTCTTAAATAACCATTCAGCCTCCAATGGCCTATTTTCCCCTCCCTTTTCCTTCTTCTTCCTGTACCTTATTCCTCACAAATGAGGCCGGAGACAGCTGATGAACTGCAGAAATAGTGTTATGTATTTTCAGCAGAGCTATTAATTAAATGCTATGCATTTACAATTAGCCAGTGTGGTTTTCATTTTGTGGAAACAGGTCCTTTCTTTTTCTTATTCTATAAAGTCATCAGTAATTTTTGCACATAAATATTCATCCTGCAGAAAACTCCAAATCTTTATTCTCAGAGATGTAGGACATGATCAGCATCACTGGAATTTTGTCTGTGCTATCTTCCCAAAGTGTTATAAAAAGTGAAGCATAAGGTCATTCTTCACATCTCTCTTAATCCTTGTTTTCATTTCCTGCGACTGCCAACAATCAATCAATTCATGCCACATAGAGAGGTATTTGATTTGGCTGCTGCTGCTTAGCTGACGCATTTTCAACATTACATCAGCTTTTTACACAGGTGACATTGCAGTTTGTTGCTTGAGAACAGCAGAAGTAGGAAAGTGCATTATGAGGTTTGACAAACTTAGAGAGCAGAACTCACGTAGGTTGTGGTGTGTGAGATGCTTTTACAGATTGCATGTGATCACAGTTTGCAGTGAAAGAGATAACGTTAATAAGAATACATTATGTCTTTCACAAAGCAGGAGTTGCAGGTATGCAATTAATAACCCAGTGTCAGTGCTTTTTTCAAATCATATTTTGCTCTCTCTTTGGAAAGAAATAGCTGTATTTTCTGTAACAATCTCTCTGATAATTTTTTGGGTTATTGGCAGGTCTATATAATATTTTGGATAGCCAAGTTGATTATTCATCTCTTTAGTCTGCACTGGCTGTAACAAGGCTCATTTCTCTGTTTTCTTTAACAGATGCTAAACAGTTTAGGCAGCCAGAGAAGCAGCTCAAGATGGCTGCTAACAGTTTGTTATCAGCCGTCTTGATTCCTTTGATCGTTTGTGATATCAATTTTTAAAATCCATTCTCTGAATATATCTTTTGCATCCAAGAAACTCTGATTTTGACATCTCCTTAGATATCCTTGATCCTTCCAGGAAAAATGTTGTCATGGTATTTTCTTAAAGACTGCATTGTGCTCAGTAGTCTATGAGCCCTTCTGATGTATCTCCTAGTTTCTCTGTGAATATAGCTCACATTATCACCTCTGGTGTTTGAAACACATCTATTTTTACAGGCAAGCTGGAATATTCTCTCCAGAAATTTGCATACTGCTCCTTGGATCACGCTGCTATACCTTTCTCTCACATTACCTCTCCCTGGTTTACAGTTTAGGTGATTACGAGCGATTGGGCGTCTGGATGTGTTCAGAAGGTCAAATGGTGTAGTGGCAAAGACATCTTTAGGTGTGCAGAGAGCTTCTAAGTGCTTGGAGGTGGATTTTCTCTTTAGCACGCAGCTCCAAGTAGAGGGCAAGCTGGAGTTGTGCTAAGGTGACCAGATTTTTCAGTTAGAAAGATAGCGCTGTGATATTTGCAGCTTTAAAACCCCCAAAGTAAATCAGGCGTATTAACCAATCCTGTGATTTGTACAGATAAAATCATGATATGAAACCACAAAGCTGCCAAACTCTTTCTGTATGGTTCAACCAACCATAGGGAAAATATCTGGTGCCTTCTCTCTCCTCTTCCACACCCTTCCCTATAGGCAGGAACATGGTTTTGTCCATACGTTGAGTCATCCAGTTATTGTTCTTACCCTGTAATGTCATTCACAGACATGTTAAGACAAGCTTTAGTCTTCAGTAATAGTTGGCACAGAACACATACTCCTTCTATGGTTAAAATTAAACCAAACTACAGAAATCATTGTGTTGGCATAACAATATATTTTGTTAAAACAATCTTTATATCGAGTCTGGAATGACAAATACCAGGATACATTCATCATTCTAAGGAGAAACAGAGTGAAAATGGGTAAAGATGAAAAAGAGGATTATCCCCTGAGGCTGTAATACTGTCATCTAAGCAACCTGACCAAAAGGAAGCTCAGCCCATCCTCAAGTGCTCTTTGCAGCTCTGTACCTCCGGTCAGCTCCCTGTGTTCCTGTAGCGAGGCTGAAGACATCTGCTAGCACACTAATCACAGAACGCTTCCATTTATTATTTTGGTAAAGACTTGATGAATCATCAGGGTCTCGAGATTGCTCAGAAAAGAGCACTAGTTCTGTCCATTGTATGTTCTTGTGATCAGATTCCTAGTTTTGTGTCTATGAACTAATGCTCTGTTAGACCTTGATGCCGCTAATTTCCTGCTAATGAATAGACCAAGCTTATTAAGGTAGTGAGCAATTTTGCAACTACAAGGTTTAGAATTAGTAAGACAAAGCTTTAATGTGCCACCAATGGCAAGACAGCCTTCCCTTTGAATAGAATCCATTTAAAGAAAGCAAATATACTTGCTTTGTGTACAGGCTTCGATCAACTTGTGCGAGATACGAAGCACAGGAAAGACAGAAGTTCATCAGCAATGCTCAGTATGTGAGGGAAATGCCATTCAGGATGGATTCAGAGCCTCAGGTAGGCCAGAAAGCAATAGAGAAACCAACCAACGTATGTTAAAAGTTATTTCCACTTGGTTATATTAACTCTGAGAGTAGTTCTTTTAAGATAGGTATTTCTAAATTACATAGCTTTTATTTCATTAGCTTATATCATAGCATTGACAAAACACAACAGAAAGTCACACACTGCCCTTTCCATCAGCATCTTTGTCCTGTACAGAACTTAATAATATTCCAGTACTTTAATATACGTATTTCAAATGGATCCTTAAAGTCCTATCTGCTTACTTCCCTATCACAAGTGC
This sequence comes from Mesitornis unicolor, assembly GCF_000695765.1. Lineage (NCBI taxonomy): Eukaryota > Metazoa > Chordata > Aves > Mesitornithiformes > Mesitornithidae > Mesitornis > Mesitornis unicolor. The sequence continues at coordinate 34,695 of NW_010202564.1, read as the reverse complement.
ATTTCCTGCTCCTAGCCTTAAAATATTATTTACAACTCAGTAACACTTACAAGCCTTCATAAGGATTAGGCCCCAGTAGCCCACTTGCTGTTTAAATAGAGTAAAAGACTGTGACTACTCCTAATTGCTTACTAAGCAGCGATAGCTATTCAAGGGAGCATCTGGAGCCTCTTCTGTTTCATGCATCATCAAAATAATTCTCAGCTAAATTCTGAATGCTAGTCTTTATTACTGGTAATTATGTAAGAGGCAGAGAGATCACATTATGAATTTTAGAGCCAAGATGAAATTTGTCAAGATGGCAGTTAAATCATCTGTTGATTTGCAGATTGGGCCAGTTTGATACGGAGTCACCGAAAGTAAATTTAGAACTCGGCAGAGCCGTCCGTTGCCTTGTTACATTTTAATAGATTTTTAAACTAAAATAGGAAAACTAAATTGGTGAAGGAAACATCCAGAACGAATGCTAGATTATTATATTGCTATACTGAAATAAGTGTATCTCTTTGCAGCTGCTATCTTATTGTCAATAATTTAAAAGCCTAAAGGGGAGGAGGGAAAACTGAGCAGCGTAGGGGCTTTTGTTAGGAACAGCACACTATACAGTCTGTCTCCAGCACGTAAATTAAGACAGCTTCGTTGGCAGGCAAGTCTACTCACTCAAGCAGGTGCAAACTATAATATTTATGGGCAAGACTGTGAATCTATTGCTTATGTTTTTGAGAAGGTATACAGAGCTATTACTGCCAATTTCATGATAGTTGTTCACTCTCTGCAGACAACTGCTGATCTGTAAGGGACTCGCAGCCTGCGTCCAACAGCACAGTTTCTGGCAGAAAGAGTTTTGTAAGTAAATAGAGCTTGCAGGAATTAGCATTTTTTAAAGCTTTGGATCAAATGCAATTGTTTCCATTAATTTCAGAAAAAAATTGGTTCTGACCAAGCTAAACTACTAAATGCTACAAGGGCAAACTTTGTAGCTTACATTCAAATAAAAGCCCAGTGAGAAACACGTCGAGTTTCTTTTATTCACTTCCTTTGTCTCACTATGAGTCCCAGCCAAGATCCAAAGGCTGGACAAACTATGCACCATACAAGTATATGTCCATGAGACCCAAACGACAAGAATGTGCTTCCTTTCTAAATTGAGCAGTACTTTAGCTTCCTGGTTTTTAGTGGAAACAGTGGGGTTTTTTTAAACTTCTACAACAGTTTTTCCAGTAATTGCACACTAAAGCTTAACTCAATACAGAAAGCGCATGTTTATGTACTGTGCAAATTCTCAGTGTGCTCAGAGTCAAACAGTGATTTTGTCTGGCACTAAATTTCCACTCCTGTGTTATTCAGGCTGGCCAAGGAGCTCTTGGGGAAGTTTAACAGGTCAGAAGAAGGAGGTGTCTTTCAACCTATTACAGTTTGCAGGACAGTGCTTCAGATTCTGGCCCATAACAGTTCAGCTTTATAGGCCAGGCTGACAGCAAGCTTTATGCCTTGCTGGTCCACACTCTGCCACTGCTCCCTTTTTCCCCTTTATTCCACTACGCCAAGTATTTGTGGAGGACAGAGGCTGCTGTGTGACGCTGATATTAGCCAGAGATTCTTTTTTACTTGGGAGAATGCTGAAGCAGGTGAATTTAATGGCTCTGGGCGCTCCACTTGATCAAACTAGTGATGACAGCATTAAAACAGGAAAATCAAACCGAATGCAAAATAGCTGTGCAAGTCAGACTGATTATGAAGACCACAGTGCACTTGCACAGCAAGACCTCTTGCATTGATGGCAGCACTTCTGCAGTGTTTTGGCACGAGAATAATCGGGAAACAAATAGAAGCAATTTTTATTGTCCAAGATGAGTTTTCCTTACAAGTAAGGCAAGGAGAACAGAAAACACCATGGAAAGCATGAGCTCCCTCATTTTATAGATTTCCTCTCTGGGGTTTAGCAGTGGGCACCTTGAAACACAATACTAAGCTCCGATAAGCCATTGCAGTGTTTGTTTTTTATATGTACCAAGATTATTGAATTACTGGGTCAGATAATTATTCTCATCAGCGGTGAGCTTAGCCATTCAGTGGATTAACTTTTTTATTATGTGATGTACCTCATAAAGAATATGGATTATGAACACTCGTGTCACCCAGGTGCACAAAACAGGAAAATCTCTCTTATCCCAACCAAATAATATGTTTTGTTCCTTAGGCATGTCTGAGACGACAGAAGCAGAGCAGAGAACGGGCTAAAAAGAAACAAAAATACCACACAAGGGGAAAAAAAGAGTGGGGAACCCCAAAGTTCTGTCTTTGCTACAGGCAGCTATGGCACATCATGGCCATCAAACATACCAGTCATCAGACAGGTAACTAAGTTGGGGTCATACACAACTGCCAAATAAAAATATTACATTTTAGAGCACCCACCCTGAAAATCCAAAAGAAAACCAATTTTAGAAACCATGAAAACAAATTGAAGGAAGTTCATTAACAATTACATTTTTCAGCTGTGCACCTTTCACTTTCTCAAGCATGGCTCAGGTGTGTGTTTGTGACAAAGCTGTGCTGTGCTTCTCCAGCAGAATGAGGAAAATATAAAGCTCACCTAAACCCCTTGTTGCTGAATAAGGCAAGAAGCCATCGTATGTTACACATTAAAAAACTACTTACGTAATGGCTGGATTAGCATCAGTAAGTCCAAGGGATCACAACAATGTGATGCAGAGCAGCCTACATTATCTTCCTGTTATCCACTTGGCATTTGTACACGGTCTTATGGACCAGAACTGCAGTTCCCAGTATCTGCATTATGGGATAAGATCTCATTGATCATCAAAAGCAGCTTGGTTATGTTTTTGTTTGAACTTGTTCTTGCTGTAAGACACTGATAACTCAAATATTCTACTATTTGTGAGGTATTAATAATGTTTCAGTCATCCATAAGCACCAGCTGTCACAACAATAATGGAGATTTAATTATTTTGAGTGTTCTATCCTATAGTGTTGTTCATCCATAATACAAAATCTGGGACAAAGGTGAATTGACATTAAAAAAACCCCATCTATAACCACATAAGGATTGGTTCCTTTATGAAACCAGATTTAAAGAAAAAATTTCCACAGAGCAGTGCACACTAAAAACCTTTCTTGAGTTTTACAGGTGGCAAAGACAAATTCTTATAGCCTCTTGAGCTATATTAATATTTGCCTTTGTGTAAGGGTGAAAGCAAGCTTTTTGTTTGGTCTAGGGTTTAACTAAAAATAAGTCAGGGTGAAGAGGGCTGCCACAGCTCATGGTTTTTTTTTCTTGACACAGGTTTTGTGCAAGCCTTCCCAGCCACCACTTTACTGTTTCACAGGCTAGAAATTACAGAAAAATGGATTTCTTAGAGATTCGAAATCAACTGATCTTACAGAAAATCTAGGGAAATCTTAGAGCAGTGCTAGAAGTTACATGTATGAGCCCAATGAGTAAAAGTTAACCCGTCTCAAAGTTAGATAGCTGTGAACAAGATAAGCTGCAAAGTCAATTGCTTCTTCCTCAGCCAGAACTTCCACTTGTTTCATCCACCTGCAGGACGATCAGCTACAGAACCTCCTGTCTGAGCATCATAGCTCACCAGGTACCTGCTTTTTTAAGAATATCATAAGAACACAGAGTCTGCTGCTGCGACCATGGTGCTATTTGCCAAATATCTTTTAATCTGCTGAGATCAGGGTATCTGTGCTTATTGCTGCTCATAGTCTGTTTTCCATTTGCTGTCATCGCCTTAAGGAGAGTCTCAGAGTTAAAAATGCATTAAACATGAAAACTTAGTGCTGCATCTCTCATCAGAGTATGATATTTCTCTAAACAGCCACGGCTCATAGCAAAGGTTAATCTGTTTTCCAAAACATTCTTTGGTAGTTCCATCGAACTCCTGTCTTAATCCAAAGTACCCTTGAAAGTTGTGTGATAGACTTTAGGCATTAGAAAAACAGTCAAATTATATTAACACAAGAGTTCTTTGGGAAATCACTGTTTTATTTATTGATTTACCAGCTAGCAATCCAGAGAATAAAAGCCAAGAAGGGATAAATCTTCCAGTAAAGCTCTCAGGAGAGATAAACAATACTGACCGTGCCCAGCTGCATCTCAAGCATTCAGGACCATGACGTTTCTCCTTTATGCCTAAACCCTCTCAAGACCTACAAATAATTACATATTCCCCTGGCCTATATGTCTGGGTAATGGAGTTTCAGGGAGGAAGTTTCATCGAGGCAGAAAAAGGAGAAGGAAACCTTGGTTCCAGTCTGCTGAAACTTGGATCCCTGCACTACTTTGCCTGTCTCCAACAACTGGATTACAACAGTATTAACTTCCTCCTTCCTGGTATTTGCAAAGTGAACACTGGAGATAGGAAAACTCAAGAACTTCCCCTCTGAAGACAACAGCTTAGTGGCTGGACCCTTCATGTGAAGGACACGCAAACCCACTTCTCCTGCAAGCAGTCTAAGTACTAAACTATTTAGTAAAAAGATGGGATTGGGATGTTGCTTCCATGCTATCCTGTGTTATGGGAGAGAGCATGGACATAGTTCCCAGGCAGGACTAAAGGGCACAAGTTGCCGTGGTTCAGATGTGTCTTCTACAATGTGAAATTAAGTCTATGGAGTAAACACACTGATGTGGTTGAGTCTGTTCTCAAATCAGGTCACTACATTTAGGTCAGAGTCATTCCCTAATGTGCATACAATTGGCAAATGCAGATGATCCTACTTCGACTTGGCTGGATTCAGGCTTTCCTATTCTACGAAGCAAAGCAATCTGTCTTGAACTTGGCAGACATTAAAACATGCAACGGGTGAACGTTTTGGCTGAGTGTGCACATCTCTCCCTTACACTTCCTCTTTTAAGGGACATTGCTTTTGTAATAGTTGTATTCAGATTTTGATGCATATATCTGATAGCAATTTGAATTCACGGCTCAGTTACCAACCTCCCTTCTATTTCGGTTGTTATACTGCCATCATCAGTGTATTAGGTGAACAAAATAATACGCAGTTATGATTTCTGATTCATGGGGTGGGTGTTTCACCATTTCCTTAATTGTGTTTAAATTCATTTGGGTGGTTCCCAGGTAGATTGGTGTTGCTGGTACTCATTCAGGTGCAGGACAGATTAAGGCCATACATCTAGCACAGAAAGCATATTGAGGAAAACTTCATTCACAATGCAAATTCTTCACTAAATACCAGTCTTCTATTCAAATAGTTTGGCTGGAAATATTTTTTTTCAGCCTTGTGTGCATCACAGACAAGGAAGGGATAAATAGCAATTTGTTGTGTGGACTTACTGAAAATCAATAGATTCTTGATATTTAATGCATGATTATTCAAACACTGTAATTTTACAATTGGTAATAAAAGACGAAGTCCATAATGAGACCACTATTATCTACAAAGCGTATTTTGCAATCATGAAGACAGCTTCTCAAATGAAACGTGAAGAAATACTTCCCTGTGCTATTTTTGGTGGAGTTACATGGAGCAAGATCTGCGAGGAAGCATTTTAGGGTGACTGAGCTGGGTTCTAGAGAAGCGAGAGCAAACTCCCCTTGGCTGAGTAGCTGCTAGTTCAACCTCTCTTTTCCTCCTGAAAGGCTATATCAACATACATTGTGTTTGCTCAGGATTTCACAGGAAAGGGTGGTGAACTGAGCAAATTCACAGTTGTTTTATGATTAGAGCAGAATGAAAGACAGTGGTTCAGAGCCATCTGATGACTGGGAGTTTCACAAGAGTCTTACCAGATAACACCTAAAATATGTGGCTGTTTTACTTCAATGTGCCAGAGCCCCTGTGTGCCAACAAATATATTTGGCTTGTACATATTTTATGTATTATACCCCATGATAATTCTTTCACATCATGCAGCTTTTCATGAAAAAAAAGCTCACCCTCCAGATATTTCTATTTATCTGACTCTGAAACTATTTGGTGAGGATGCAGATTGTTTGCATTGTCTAATACTTATTTCCAGAAGAAACACTTCTGTTTATTAAATAAGCTTTCTTCTAGTTATTGAGCTAATTCAGTAGCCTCACAGTGAATGGAGCTATCTACTGGCTTATCATTCCTTTATCAAACAAAGCTTCAGTATTGTTAAATTTCAACGTGTGGTACTTGTCTAGGCATTTGTTCTGCTGTTTCAAAAGTGAAATCAGAGTATCTTGTGCATTGCCAGCTGAATGAAAACATATCCATTTCTACCTTTAAAGCACAGGACAGGTGAATTGAGTCTTTCACTTGTCCTCACATCTGTTTCCATCTTTCTCCCTGATATAGGTAACATATGTGCTTCCATTAGACCAGGTGGTCCATATTTCTATTTTAGTTCTCTATACTACCCTCCATGCTATTGCTGCATATTTTCAACAGCACTTTCCCCTCCCTGTGAAAAAGAGTAGTTTTCTAATTCGTTTCAAAATAAATAATAATGGAAATTCTTTGTGAACAACAGCTCCCTCTAGTTTTTGTTCTGCTCTACTCGTTGCCAACAGGGAATTGAAACGAAAATAAATCTTCCCCTAACGCAAAGATTGATCTTGGTGTCTCACTTCTACTTTCTGAAATACAGTGTTTATAATTTTTATCCCAAACTGAAAGCTAAATGGAATTAAAACAGTGGAACTAAGCATGTTAAAAAGGACTGTGAGATTAGAAGATTATGCACACTTTATGGTCTCAGCTTGAACAAACATTAAAAATATCTGAGTAAAAAGAAAGGAAATTACAATGCCCCTGAGAAAAGAATCCAAATAATTTTAAAGCTGAATAATGTGGTTCTTACTTCTAATCTGAGGATACAGAACATAATTATTTGTCTTCATTGGCTAGAGCTTATACCCCAAGGTAGCAACTGCGCACATGTAGGTCACAGGAATTTGTCCTCCTTGCTCTGCTCCTCATTTGTGCCATATACTGCAATAAATCACACTGCACTTCTCTGCCTGGTCAGACTTAGAGCTGCAATGTCCAGAGCTTTGAAATAACATCAAATATTTTGAAGGAGACCTCTGGCCCCTCAGTAGCGAGCGACAGCGAACACCTCGACTTTTCTGTGGTGTTTGAATAGAAGAGCGCAGCTATGGTAGGGTGTAGTAAAGATCTACTGCGGTACCAACACAATTAAAGCCAGAATTAATCCTATGGTTAGCATTCCAGTCAGTGGAGAATGTAAATAAAGAGAAGCTATCAGTTCTTCACTATTTTATTTGCCAGAGAGCAGTATCTGCAGTTGAAAGCTTAAGTTACAAAAATAAAATGTGAAGAAAATGTGCAAAGTTTTTATGATAGGCAACTAATCATTGAAAAGTTGTTAACATCGTGGTAAACACTCCATCCCTCAGAATACTTAAATAAGACATGACTTTCTTTCTAAATTGTCATATTTAGACCACGAAAACAACCACACATAAAAATAAACAAAATACCCTCCAACCAAACCAACACCACACAGCACAAGTAATCAAAGTTAGAAAGCAATGACTTCTTGAGCTCAATGGCAGAAACACCATTTAATTCAGAGAGGTTATTTTATATTTCGGTTCCACTGCTGCTACAGAGCATTGTGTTCCAGTGAGTCCCTTCCACTTTCTGCCTGGGTGCTTTTTGCTGTGTAGGTGATCTGTGGGATGCAAGAGGAGATGGTTGTCTCCTCCACTGCTGTGCTACCTGCCCACAAGTAGGGACTGGTGAATAAAACAATATCCTTCCTTCCTTAGAAATAATACTAACTCATATTCCAAGATAGAAATGAAAAAATGGACAAAATATTTTCTGCTTCTGATGGCAATGTTACCATACTACTAAAAAATAATGCAACATGTTAAATGTACAACTGTGGCACAGCTTAATGAAATAATCTTCATTAAAATATGCAAGTTACTACAGAGAACAGTTCTAATCAGGAAAGCACTTGGCAGAATAAATCAGAGAGATCTCAGGAGATGGTACTTCAAGAAGAATTAACAATAATATTGATTACTGAGATGCTTTCATATTTATCACCGTTTTGACCATGGCCCAACAGGAAGATGTTTCTCTCTAGTTATTAATCTCAGCGGGTTTTTGCTAGATCGTTAGGCATTTATCATCCTCCGTGGCAGCTTTCATGAAGGTTCAGCAATCTTTTCTTTATACCGTGTAAAGGAAGATTACCTTTATACAGAATTTGCCAGATTGTGAGTAATGGATCTGTTGGTACATGCTACAGCTCTTTGGCTTGGTCTGTGTATGTATAAAGAAAACCCAAATCCCCTTGCACATTCTCTTCCAGCTCACTGTACTAAAGGTCTCAAAGATGTGGAAGGATCCCTTTACTGCCATTAAAATGAAGACTGTTCAGCATAGTCTCAGTATTCGACTCATTTTCACATTCCTCTCCCCCTACACAGATATATGTAATAGGAAATATTTCCTTTTTTTTTTTAAAACCCATGATCATTCAGAAAATGAATGTGTATCTAAACTTTCACCAGTGCCATACATGAACTTGCTGAACCTGCAAGAAAAAAACGGCTTTAGGAGTTCCCTGGAGCATTTGATGAATATAAGGGAGATAAATGCGCTTGTACTGGGGAATGTTAGGTTACAACCCGTATACAAAGTTCTGAAAAAAGGATTTTCCTTTCAATTACTGCTTATTTGAACAGCCCAAAGCAGCGTGATGCTCATGAAGCAGGTAAATGTAATCAGACACAATCTGCTAAGTATTTATACGACTCCACCAGTAAGCCCTTGTCTCAACATGCGACACGCCTCTTCTTTCAGCTCTTTCCATGTATCCAGAGACATTAAACCAAATTATGGAAACACGTTTGTCTGAGATTGGTATAATAAGTTGGATGTACATGAAAGTTTATTATATTATTTTCAATTTTTTCCCCACTTTGGATTAACAGAGCTTTTTAACTACAGAAGTTGAAAGACTGGTACATTGCCTATTTCACTTTTCATTAGTGCAGCCTTAGTGCTTCAAGTGTAGCTGCTCCAAGAATTAAGCTGTATTATTTCCAAGAGTTTGTTATAGTCTTAACCCTAAACTGCATAAGCATTGTCGGGATGTGTTAAATTGAAAATTATTCTTTTCAGTCTTGAGCACTCAATATTGGTGTTTGCATTTGAACATCCAGCAGCATGACAAGTTACTCTGCTTTATCTCTTTACAAGGGATTTTTAAAGACTGGGATGAATTTCTGAGCGCTATTGACAAATGGATACATCTCAATGAAAAATGCCCGCATCAAAACGACAAAGGTCACGCCTGTCCTCTGGAATACAGAGGGCAGAATTGTTTTGGGGAACAGGAACATATGAAATGTTTCATAATTGAACCACCAGGACTTGGTTTGAATGGCTCACATTGTAGTTCCCCTGCTGATATCAACATGCAGAAGGTCACAAGTCCAAATTAGACTTGCAAGTTAACTGATTTAATAAACTTAACTGGAAGCATTCACTTGCATATCTGTTCATGTCATGTTGGTACTTTCCTACATTACAGAATCACAGCTTTCAGTTTTATTCTTGTAATAGTGGTATCACTCTGGCAAGTCAGCTGTAAAATAATGATTTTTAACAGGAGGCCTTGATTTGAACAGTGAAAAGTCCCCCAAATAGAATGCAGACAAAAAACTGAAGAATGTAGTATGTTATGTGGAAAAATCTGGTTTCAGTACACAATAAACAGCTTGGGTTAGAGATCATGGAAGAGAGGAGGAGAAAGGGGTTTTCTATTTATGGATGGTGCATGTGTTTTCTTCCTGCTATTTAGATCTGTTCTTACACTGCCATTTTCTTTTCCTCAGATTTGATGATGTTCAGTCACCTCTTTCTCTTTTCTAGACCTTCACAAATGAGAGTGCTGGAGGGGAACAGGGATCTATCATCAACTCTTCCAGGAACAGACCAGGCCTTAAATTTCCTCTTATAGACAATATCTCAGCCAAGCAGAAGTTGAAACACAACATAAGCTTAAAAGAAGTTGAGAAAAGTGTACTTGACCCAAATAAAGTCACTTCAGATGAGTACTGGGTACATGAAATGGAGTCGTTTGTCCTGATATTACAAATAGCAAACTGGATGGATGCTTTGTAATGGAATCATCCTTATATTACTTTATTTTCTTTGTATAAGCAAGTCAGTATAATAACAAAGAAGTTTCAAAAATAGGGTCCACACTTGCATTTTTAGGTAATTTTTAAACTCCCATGCAGTGGGAAAAACTAAATTTGAATTCCACCTGTAACTATAAACTTTGTTGTAGTGAATGAAGGGAAATGGCTTAGTGACATTATTCAGGCCACTCAAAATTACTTCTGAATAGGGAATCAGAGGACATGTAGACTTACCTTTCAGTTAATTGTGAAACATGGGATCAAAGGCCTGAGATAACGCACGATGTCCCTGTTCCTGCAGGGTGCAGGCAAAGTTTTGCAGTCGTGTTCACAAGGCTTTTAGTGAGAACAGGACCAAGTCCATATTTCATGCAACTTTGCAATTGGTTGAGATAAGAAGAACAATATTAAGAGAATTATTTGTGTTTAAAATACAATAGGAAAGATACTTTTACTTATATCAAGACAACAACTAAATCCTCCATCATTTACATAGCAGCCGTTAAACAAGTTCCAACCTAGCAATGTGTATGAGTAAATTCTCAGAAAACAATAGCAAGTTTGGCAGGATTAGCTAATCAGTTGATTGTTTCGGTGAAGTCAGTCAGCACGCATGCCAGCAAGTTGCTTTTTAAAGTGATACTCTATTTTTTTTAAGCACAAAGCTCCAAATATTTATAGAACAAAGATTATTCACTAAGTATCATAGCAGATGGATGGTTTCTCTGTTCTTGAAGGGGACTGTGGGAACACAGCTACATCTCTGAAAACAAAAACCAGGCCCACACAGAGAGGGAAACAGTTTGACAGGAGTGATCATCTTTGCAGGTTTGTATCATTGTAGAAATAGCTTGCATAAACACAAACCTATTTTGATGTTGTTCTTGACATGTATAATTAAACTGGGGCTCCCCACACCATTAAGAATGCCATCGAATATTCAACAGTCGGGGGTTTTTCAAGTTTTAGAAAGGAAATGGAAGAGGTCCTTTCCTAATTCTGATTTACTGCGTACTTGCATTCCACTAACTCAAAACCAACACCATTCTGCAAAAATAAGTATTTTAAAATTAAAGGTTAAACCCGTTTAAGCGTGCGTTCATGTCGGTCTGAGGTAATTCCACTTACATCAGCGTTATTTCATGCCTTTGACTTAATTTAGAACAGAAAATAGGCCTCAGGTATTTGGGGAGAAAAAGTATAGTCAAAATTAACTAGTGCCCTGATCTTGTAACCGTGTAAGGACAAAATCTGATTTCCATTCAAAGCTTCACTTACATCAGCGTGGAGTCTCCCGAGTAAAGGGCTGCCTTTCCTTAGTCAGGCGGTCACCTGCAGAGCAGCACCGGTTGTCTTTCCTGTCCTTCCAGCCAGGGCAAAAACTTAAATAAACAGGGAATAGCCTAGAAATAAGGCAAAATGAAATCTTACTGTGGACTCGTATGCTTATGCATGTAATTTGCTGTTTGTCCATAGGGAAAACACTCAAACTTTCCTTTAATTTATCAGCAACAAGAAGTTCAAAGGAAAGTTTATCTTAAAGGCCTGTCCCTGTGGCCTTCCTGTCTGGTTTTTCCATATTGCATTAGACAGTCGATGTATTCTCCTATTGGCTCATCACATTCCTAATATATTTTTCCTCATCTTTTATTTCTCTCTGACATCCTTAACATGCATGCAGACATGCTTGCCTGATTATTTTACGTACTTATCTGCCCCTCACAATTTCTTTCTGACTTTCCTCCACCATTTCCATGACTTTATCTTTACAGCACCCGTGCATTTGTCTATTTATGTTTGAGTGAGAAGCCAAGGCATAATAAGTGATTTATACAGGATAACTTGTAGCAGAGGACAAAACTGAAGCCAGCAATCTTATCTTCCATATGAGGGTACTGAGTACCGGTTATATTTTCCGTTCAAAACTTGTTTGAGGCTAGGAGAGCTCTGCTTCTGCTGGGGCCATGGGCAATGAGGTAACTGTGAAAAATAACACAGCCATTTGTCTTTCTTTGATATCACCACCTTGGAATTGCCACTTTCATTGACTTCAGGAACTCTCAAATTGCTACTTAGAGAGTAAACATCTTGTTTTGAAGAAGAGAAATAAATACTCAAACTTCTCAAGACCAATGAGATTGCTGTGGCCCCAGCTTGCCCTCACATGATTTTTATTTTATGACGCCTTGAAGGTAGAGGTGAAATATTTATCATCTAGACCACATTTTAGTGTATAGACTGTAAGAAGTACAAGAAAAACTAAATATAACGGGAAATGTTGCCTTCTGCACCATGTCTTAGTGAATTCTTGAGTTGTTCCTAAGTTTCAGCATGGTTTTTCACAGTAAAAGCAGTTTACTCGAGACAGTAGAGAGAAGGACACGGCTAAGGTAAAATATGGCCCAGCAATCGCAGATAGAGCATGCGTATTTTTAAAACTGCATTACAATTGGAAATTGGAAATAAATACATTCAAGTGCACCCGTGTAGCAAGAAGAAACATGATAATGCAGCTCCAAGCAATTTCAAAATATGCTGTGCGAATGAGCAGGCAGCCCAAGCAGAACAGCAGTCCAAGTATCTCCTTGGGATAAAAGGCAAGCACACGCTTCACAGCCAAGGGATAACGCACGGCTGGGAAAATCCCATGGGCTGACTCCACATCACCCAGTACAGCACTGCCTCCCACCAGGGCAGCAGAGTGGGTTTGACCTGAGCAATCTAATCCACAACTAAATCAGTCCGTCAGATTATTTTCTCTACCTGTAAATTCTATTCTTTCCTGTGGTTTAAAGGCTGTACTGCAGGAGGCGATTCCACAAGAGGACACGAGAAGCTGGGCTGCCTCTCCTTGTTGAGAAGTCAGCGATCAATCATGGAGCAGGAGCAGACTGGTTTTACCCAGCCAACTTAGATTTTTGTGCTAAACAAGAAGACAAGACTTGCAATCATCTCATGAGATTTGACACATTTCCTAATGTCTTATGTGACATTTCTTGTAAGATAATAATTAGAATATCTCAAACTTTTTTGTTGTTGTTCCCATAACATATGGTTTTGAGTATAAATGTTAACATACAGCGAGTTCTGTTGCAGGGTGCCCCTGAGGATTAAAACAAGCAGCAGCCCTCCCCCAGAGTACACGCTCATCAAACTGGGGCAGATCAAAGTGCTCACTGTAAGTTCATGTTACTGTGTAATAAGCAAGTGAGAGAAAATTCTTAAAATTGAAAATCCCATCTATTACATTACATGATAAAAAACCCTCAGACAAGCTGGCAGTGCAATTCCTGTTGCTTACATAGAGGTGGTTTCTTCTGCACTGTATTCAACAAAGCAAGGACCCGGTGGGTCAAACGCATTCCAGGAAGGAGGTAAATATTATTTGGCCTTCTAGGTGCCACTGCATCATTTAGTAGTATCTATTAGAGCTCCTCACGTGTTCCTACACATGTCCTACCAGACAAGCAGTATTGATTTTCTGTCTGCGTGCTACAGAAGCTCATGAATAAATTCATATTGTTAACAAGAAATGTACTAGAATTAGAATTACCAATAACTGACTGTGCTATAACGTCAATACCAGGATAATACTCTTAAGCCAGTCCAAATGTGTGCTAAACAATCAATACAGAAGTAAAACTGTATTTTGACAGTTTGTTTTGGTTTTTTCTTTCAATTTTGAATGCAGATCTTGGAGTTCAACAACACTGTGCAAGAAAATCAAGTGAAACTGCATTTGAGAACAGAAAACGATCTCAGAGGAAAAGTGCAACTCAGCCCTCTAACCTCAGTCTGGATCGCAGAGGTGTTGAGGCAGAAACCAAAATGGAAACTCTTCCAGCATGGGCACAAGCTCAGTCACCCACACTGACCTCCCCGGTTGCTATTGGTTCCTCCACAGTAAATAAATTGAGTGGTCCATCCTTTCTGCAGTGCAGAAGAGCCCCTTTTAGGTCCAGAAGGAAAAGCTTTTGTTCTATTCAGTATTTAGCCACAGAAGATTCTTTCAAAGAAATGGAAGATACTGAAGATGCCAATCAGTTAAAGAAAAGTCTTTCTCTCAGCACAAACCGATTTCATAGTATTCTGGGACACAGGAACCAATTTAGTGAAATATATTTAGCACAAGGTGAGCGACACAGCTTGGATGAAGGTGGAAATGACAAAAATGTGTCATCAAGATGGGGTAAATCTTCCCATTGGCCTTTAAGAGAGCAGAGAGTGATGGTCACCACTGTAGAACTACAGCAGAGAAAATCTAAGGACAGTGACAAATTACATCCTCCAGACAGGAGTTTTCTAGAAGATGCAGATCATTCTGAATTTGATGATAGGCCAAGGAATTCATCTATTCAAAAGATGCTTAGGGATATTTATCACGGGGATAGGGCTCATAATTATCGCAAGGAATGGCGTTCTTATGAAAGCCATCAGTGATGCCATGATAGCTTTGTCACATCACTTCTGCCTGATCTTCCCAGACCCTTCCTGCCCCCTGCACCCAACAGCCTAGGGTCCTCAGCTCAGCCTGCACAGACCCAAGTCCTCAGCAAACTGGAGCTCAGCAACATATTCTCCACAAACACCAGATCTGGATGATGGTTCAACACTCAGTATGCACAGACCCTTCTCCTTTATGCACTATAGAGACTACACTTCTACTCCAGAAAGTTTTGGCTCTCCACTGCCTGCTCACAATACACCTGAAGATTGCAGCTTACTGGAGGACAGCAGTGACAGCTCGGACATTTCATCTCCCAGTGGTACCTTATATGCCAAGGAGAACTTACAAAGCTCACCTAGGCCTTCATCCCCAAATTCTTCCAGCTCAAATTTGTTTCAGACAAGATTCACTCCTGATCTTGACATTGCTTGTGTTTTGCACGATCTATTGCCCTTCACTTTTCTGGAGGTCGCTTATTTACAAAACCAAAGTAACACAATAAGCAACACCACGATCTCCCACTCAGCAAGCGCAGAGGAAGTGAAGAGGCCACAGGCAGATCAAGACAAACTTCAGCAACATGAAAAGTGAGGAGTATATTCAATATATATGCAAAAGCTAGAATTGCACATAAACACATGGTAGCTAGATCGTGAATTGCAAGAAACTGTGCTATAGCTACACAAACTGTAGATGTCAAAGCTTATTTTTATCATAGGTTGGTTTGATATTTGACTGGTTTTGTAAAGAAAGGGCTACATTTTTCCTCAAGTTTTCTATACAGTTGGAAACATGCAAAAATAAGTTAACAGTTCTTCCATCCTCATCATTCACAGCAGCAGTCTTTCAGCTGGTTCTATTAGGGGCACTGAAAACCACTCAAAAAGGACATGGTATTTGCCTCATGGTACCTTTTTGTTTTACAAGTCACACACTTACTTGCTTTATTCCTGAACATCGATAAACACCACTGAGGCTTTAACCCAGCTTTCTTGGGCAGAGATGTGAGGGAGATTTGTGGGGTTTTGTCACAGAGTTGGAGGCAAAAAATAGATTTGTCCCTGTGACAGAGTCCACCACAACCCACAAGTGTGCTCTCTGGGCATGGGTACACATGGCTAATGGCACCGCCATACAACTTGCCCTTTTGGTCCTTTATGAGGCTTCCCTTTGGGACAGATCCCATTTAACCAGCACTGAGTCCTTCAAGCTCAGCTTCTTTTATCTCTTCCAGCCATAATCAGAAGTTCAAGTTAAGAGACACAGCTTTGTTCGTCAAAGTTATTTTTAATTGTTTCCGTGTCCTCTTTTCTAGCTGTGGTCTAAATACAGTAATTTCTTTGACTGCAGAGACTTTCAAATAAAGGCAGAATGAAGGAGCAATAGCTTTCCCTGCTGCTCACTGTAATCAACAAGCTGCTCTCTCTGTCTCAAGAAACTGCTTAAGCAATTAGTTTCAGAGATGCTATCAGGAAAAACATTCCTGTTCCCAGCTTCGCTGCAAATAAACCAACTGTCTGTATTTCAAAGTTTGTCAGCGGTCCCAGGGGACGTGGCAGACAGCTAGACCAAAGTTTCTGAATGAAACTTTTCTCTTCGAAAGTTAAGGAAATTCAGAACTTGAGGTGCCACACTGTGTGGAGGTGACCAATGAGATGGAAGGAACAACTAGAAGTTTTTCCTATTTTGCATGGAAAGTCTGTAAATCTTCATCTGTCCTGCTATGCCAACAGGAAGCCTGCCTTCTCTTGATGGCACTAGTTGGGGTTAGTAATTGTACCTCTTCTGCCCGAGAAATTTAGGAGATACCTGCCAGAAAGTGGGAGAAAAGATAACCAAAGGACAGACTAGAAAGAAGCTGAAAGCTCTACAGGTAAAAAGATTGGTTATTCCAGCTTTCAGACAAAAGCATTTTCCTTCTTTCTCACCAAAACATTTAGGCAAACCAAACCATGGCTAGAAGGGGATGGGAAAAGGGAGAACAAGACCCTCCAAAGCAGCATTCTGCTGGTGACATTAACTTGAAGAGTCTGGTTTTCAAGGTGTTAGATGTGTAGCACCTGTACCTACGGGTGTTAGTAGGCAAAGTTAAGGATGTGGTTCAGGTTTGAATGTGTGAAGAGATGAAGTCAAAATTGCTTTTTCATTTTCATATTTTTACTTTTACAGCATTAGTTAATCTAGCAGCCAATCCAAGGCTCATCATTTTTGTTTTTAGTTTTCTATTTATTAAATAGGAACCCAATGTGCTCATCTGATGTCATGCAAAAAAGCACTGGATCATAATCAGGAAACACTTCACATGTTCTCATCCATCAGTCACAGATTAAAACAAAAAACATTAAAATATTTTGTGACATAACATTATTTTTCCTGTTTGGTTAAAATATCCATCTTCACCAAAAAATTCACTTTTCCTACATCACCACAAATCTAGAAAGGTTTCTAGAAAGAAAGCCACTCAGGATAAATATTCAAATCTCACGCAATACCAACACAGCTACAAGAGGAAAGTGCTCAGCAGATACCTCCTCTCGTGTTTGATGGGCAGCATTCAAACACACAAAGAGCAGGGGCTGTGTAGTCCTCAGCAACACATCATCAGATTTAGATTACACAAGAGCATAAAGGGGATTTAGAGACTTTGAGGTTTTTCCTTTGAACATTTATCAGCTTTAAGGTACATATTAACTCTAAACTGTTGGATGTTACACTTTCAGGTCACCAACACGTAATAGAGGTCCTTAGTAAACCCTAGAACATCAGTGCAGTGATACTGTCCATTACCCAGCTGTAGACTTTGCCAAAAGCAGTGGTTGATTTCTTCTGTTATATCTTAATAGGCTCCTGGCAGAGGACTCGGAAGAGGAAGGAGACCAGCATCAGATCTGTCAGATTGCTGGAGGTTCTCCTACAAATCCACTGCGAGAGCCATGTGGCTGTGTGGGAAGCCTGCAGTTTGTTCATCAGGAATGTCTAAAAAAATGACTCAAAGCTGAAACAAATTCAGGTAAGAGACCCACAAGACAGAAGACATTCTGTTGAGGTGCTTCTGCCTGATTTACCTCTCAACTAATTCCCCTGTACTGATGGAGTTGAACAAGATGAAGTCTTTACATTTACTCAGAGGACACATTTAACTTGATCACCACGGTGGTATTTTTCTGTAGCACAAGTATTCTCAGTGAAATAACAGTAGATATTAATATAGATAGACAGAGAAGATATTTGATGAGGCTACTGGTACATAGTGAGCAGATCACCAAAACTATAATTTTCTAGTGCTTGGTTTAGATTAAAACAAGACCTTGGGTATTTAAGTGCCGAAAGATTTAATGAGCCAATCTACAGCAATTAGTGGTATCAGGCAAACATCGAATTTTGCAGGGATCATAAACTGCACATGTAAGACTAACATGCAAGAGAAATGTTTGAGTGACAGAAAACATAAAATGGGATTAAATGTGTGAAGTGTTGGAAGAATTCACACAGGGAGAAGGATTATGACCGTTGAACTTCAGCATTCAGGAAGGTGAATCCCAGCTGGAGAACAGGACTGTTGGTTCTTCTTTGATTTCACCCTCACTTATGTCAGCACCCTTTTTTTTTTCCTTCTTTTACCCTGAGCACAATTCTTGCTGAGCCATTTCTAGTGCCATTCTGAATGAAGATTTTCACTGGAAATTTAGATTATAAGAGCATTTTCACAACATGGACCTTATCTTAATCAAGAGATAGAAGGTAATCGCAACACAAGTTGGTTTCTTTTCTTTGTTTTAAAGATGCATTCTGCAGTGTTTGTTAAGCTCTTAGTTATACTACGGCTTCTGAAATTCTTAAGTGAGTTGTATAATTTAACTTACTCCTTTTAAGTAACACTTAAAAATACAAATTTTAAAAAAACCCAAACACCATCAGATAATAACCAGAAAATTAACCTCCAGAAAAGACGTAAGTAGATATAAGTAGATATGCGATACATACACACACCCTACCCTAGTGTAGATGGTGTAAAATGCCAATCCAGTACACAGGAAGATAATAGCTTCTGCCAGCTTTGTTTCTTCAGTCTTAGAAGGCAGATGATAAATCAGCGAAATCCTGTGTACTTGGTTCCCTGCCAGGCCTTGTTCATTTAAATTCCTGGCTTGCCCCCAGCTTTGGGAAGTGAGTCACATTCCCCAAACCTTCCCCAAATCCTGTCCTCATGGAATAATTTCAGTTTCCCCTCAGTGCTACTTGACAGCATATGGGGACGTGATCCCGTTCGGAGAATTCCTTAGGCAGTTTGGGAGCTGGAACAAGAAAAGAGGTGGTGGTATGTGAAGCTATGGGAGAAACAAGTGGAACCTTGGCCCAAGGAGGATGTTTGAGGAGATCTCAATCTTCACAAGCCAAACTTCCTCTTCTGGTTAGGAAAGTGTGTGGGGACGGTTGCTTTGCTTGGGTTTTTTGTTTGTTGGTTTTGGGTTTTTAGATTACTTTAATTAATTTTTTTTATTATTATTATTTTTTTAAGCAGTCCATCTGTGCACATGGAAAGCTGGGCTTTTTCTCTTTAGAAGTTTAGTTCCACATCTTCCTTTACAAGAAGAAAAGGGATTCAAATCAGTTTATAAGGTGGGGGTGTATCCATTTATTTTATGGCATTCAAATGAAATTCATTGTTGTCTTAAAAATAACAAGGGGAATATGCAAGTAAACAAGTCCAGGCAATCCCTTGGCTTTGTTGGTACTGACAAGGCCTTCGATGAAGGTTTATGTGAGGAGTCCATTATTGCATTTTATATCAGTGTGGCTCAGGATCCCTGCGGTTTTATTCCACAAAAGCTACAGATTTTGTCATTTTAAAGCAAACAAAAAATCCAGCACGGTCATATACCACACAGAATTTAATAAAAGACTATTCCAATTATCCCTACTATTACATGTGTTTAGTATTTTAAAAATGCCATGGTTTCAAATGATTCAGGAGAATTTCAATAAAAAGATGGCAATCTGCAGAAACCAGCTTTAAAACATATTAAAAAATCCTCATTCCAGTTTTATAAACAGGCACGATGTAGTTTAAGGTTAAAGACTGAATTTTTTGCCTTACTGCAGGGGCTGATCTGGAGGTTGTGAAGACCTGCGAGCTGTGCAAGCAGAACCTGATAATTGATGCCGACAGTTTTAACGTGAATGCACATTACAGAAATCACCACCAGGCATGGGTAAGAAACTGCTGCTCTTCAGATAAGAGGCCCTAATCCTATTTTGATATTGCTGCCTTGCAAGATTTTTAGGGAAATGTCAACTTCAACTGAAACCTGCTAAACTGTGAGAAAGAGATACGCTTACTTATGCAGATTGCAATAAATGTAAAGAGACTTTATTCATCTTCGGCTCAGATTGTATAATCCCAGAGCATTGCACAGAACTGCCCACTAATCTGAAGGCTTTCCCTAGAGAAAACCTGTAATTAAGTGTGGCAATGGAAAAATTTCTTGTTTGTTATGTAGATACAACACTGCAGGAGAGAAGCAGATTAAGGGAGAGCATCCAAGGATTTCATTGTTTGTCCTTCGCAACATTATGTAAGATGTGGAATTTAGCAAACTAAGCAACAGAAGAATTGAACATCTTCCCATTAGGGTGGTTTTCCTTGTTTTCTTCTTTGTTTTGCTTTTTTTCTTATATGAACATTGTATTTTAAAACAAGAAACACAGGAATGAGGGACCAAAATATCAAAACCAATAGCCTCCTTTTTTAGTGATAGCCAAGAATACCCACTTTTCTGAGAAATTCATCTTACCAGAGCCAGATGTATTGATTTCATTATAAGGTGATGATAGAATTGAGGACAGAGATCGACAAGCTCAACAACCAAAGAAAATCTTCTTGGTAAGATTTCAAACCACTGCTCTTGAATTTTAATGCACAAATTCTTTTACTTCAGTGTTACTGACAGGTTTCTATGACCCTAGGGAGCTCAAGGACCCCCATAAGCAAGCTGTAAGTAAATAAGGTATTACAACAAGGCCTTATCACAGAGTCACAGAATATGAGGAGTGGGAAGGGCCCTGGAAAGCTCCCCCAGTGCAACCCCCCCACAGCAGGATCACCAGAGCAGTCACACAGGAACACGGCCAGGGCTTTGGGTGTCTGCAGACAAGGAGACTCCACAACCTCTCTGGGCAGCCTGGGCCATGCTCCATAACCCTCACACTCACAAAGTTTGTCCTCGTCTTCAGCTTGAACCTCCTGTGCTCCAACTTGGGACCATTGCCCCTTGTCCTGGCATTGGCCATCCCAGAGCAGAGCCTGGCTCCTTCCTCCTGACACTGCCCTTTCCCAATGGATCCCCAGGAATGAGGGCACCCCTCAGTCTCCTCTGCTCCAAGCTCAAGAGCCCCAGCAAATTTGTAAAAATTATAGCAAATTGCAATAGAAGTTACCTTCTCCAGAAGTCTTACAAGTGTCTTGGCTTTCTTCAGAGTGCCTGGTGGGAGCTGCAGTCCCCACTTCTACACAGCCTTTCTAGCGCAGGCAGTCAAGGACCAAGGCTTGCACGTGAACCATGCACACACAGTTCAGTTTTGAAGCTTTGAAGTGCTTCACAGAATTGGAACTGATGCCTGGGCTGGAGTCTGCTTTGATAATTCAGCGCATCGTGCTTACACATTCCACACAAGGAGAAACTGCAGGGCTTGTTTCCACCCCCAGGCATTTTTAAAAATGGGATGAATTTCGAGAATGAATAATTGCTAGAGTATTTAGAGTAATTAAGATTATAGGTTGTGTTTCTTTCTTGAGGTGTTTTATACCATATCATACTGCTGTACTTTTAGGGTATTATCTGTGATGCATTTCTAGTGATGCCAGAAGCATCTAAAACATATGGCTAGGTGCCCTTTGCAGCATTTCTACTCATCTAAATAAATAATTCAATGTGCCAGAGTCTTTCCTATCAACTAGAAGAAGATGCACAATCTGGTAGAAGTGTCTTTCTCAAATTATTTGCAGTAAACAGTGTATATTTCCCCATCTGCATGCCTTCAGGCCTTCCTTACTTATAAAAAATAACAAAATGAATTATTACCCAGAATGCTTTGATAGAAGCATTCACCAGCAAACTATTTTCTAGATGATTGATTTGCCACTATGCTGTAAAATACATATGAACAGAAAGCCTTTTACTTAGGCTGAGATTGGCAGGCGCTCACTGAAAGCCTAAAGGAGAACAACAGCTTGGCTTGAGATGTCCGAGAGGAATACAGAAATTTAGAGAAAAAGGGTGGAGAAAAATGCAACAGTTAAAAGAACAATTTGAAGGGAATTTTTAAACGTGCTAGAGCATAGAAAACTGTAGCACAAAGAATGCACCAACCCAGTGACGGCCTTTCCCAGGTGTACCTGGATACCGAACCCACGAGATGGACACACCACCCCCAAACCACCCAAACTGAACCAAAAAATAAGAAGTGTTTTGATCAAAGCCCTGTGTCGGAGGATTAATTCAGTTTTATCAAGCGTGGATTCCCATTCAGCCTCCAGTGTGTGCACATGTACCAAAATCTCTCCTTTCCTCTCTGCCGTTCTCCCTCTGCCCCCACACAAATGCACTTATGGATACACATCATTTTTTGTCTCTAATCAGTGGAACGCAGCCATCTCCGACTTGGAACGAGGGCTGCTCTTCCACGCCAGCAATATTGTACAGTGTATTTACAGGGGAAATTATTATTAATTTCTGTAGTTCGTTTCACTATTGGCAGCTGGCATTTTAATTACGGAGGCAAAATGCAAACAAAACACTTGTTTGTCAAGAGCGAGACAAAATAAGTGTTTGGTCCTGAGAGTTGATTAGATTCACTACTTCTTTTAAAAAGAATGTATTCAATTAGGACTATAGAGTGGAAATTCGGGGAGGCAAAATCAATTACCCCCAGTGGAATGCAGCCATGATGCTGCATTTTATTTTATGACAGTTACAAGCGCTGTGAAACCTTCAGTACCTACAGGTGGTCGGGGTCTCTTGCTGTATCTCACCAAGAAATACACTTTTAGAGGCAGTTTGTCCCCGTTTCATGATCTGTTTTAGGAAAGCTTAACACCCTCTAGTGCTGCACCTGGTTCCCCACAGTGCCAGAATTTTCCTTAGAGATTTTCCATCCAGGAATGCAGAAAATTCACTTCATGTTTTTCATGTTAGTGATTATTATCTATGTTGTAGTTGATCTAGATTAAAAAAGCAAGCAGCTACCTCCTCCTAGAAACCACACACACACAACCCCTCTAGTTCTGGATAGTACATCTGTAGTTTTAATTGCACCATCTCTTTTCCCTTTTAATTGCTGCTTGGCATTTGCCATTGCTCGTGTCAAATCAGTACTTCACATTTGCTTTCTTCCTGGTGAAGAAATATATATTTATATACCAATCTTTGCTATTATTCATTGGACTGGACCCATTTCTCTGCTGGGACTCGCCAAGTCCCATTCTGGACACGTATTGTACCCATATGGTGTTACATCACATGCTGCATTTTATTCCTGAGGCAGGACTAAGTGTTGATCTTTTAGTTACCTGTGCTCGAAGACTTCATTCTTTCCTTTTTAACAGGATTTTGTCTCACTAAAACTGGCAACCCTGCATTTTTGCAGGACTCAAAACCCAAGAGAGCTCCCTCAGCATCCTCCCTCCCTTCTGAGGATGCCGAATCCTCACAACAGGCCGACAGCTGTGAGCATTGCTACTAGGGAAGATTATTATCACATACAACATTAATTATGAAAATAATCCAGAGATAATAAGTGAGTTGCACTCAGTAAATCAGATATTCAACCCACAGCCTCTGTGGCTGAATATGGCTCACACATGACATCCTTCTTTCGGAAGGCCTTTTGGATGCGGACAGGAAGAGCGACACGTTAAGTGAGTTATTCTGGTCATCCTCTCCATCCTCCCCTCTTTCTTGAGGCTCCAATCCAATTACAGTACTAGACACAGTATGCAAAATCATGTCCTATATGCCAAGTTGTGACAGGAACATACATATACATCCACAACTGTCACTCACACGCCCCACAACACTGGTGCCTTCATTTTGGTCGCGCCTTTCCAACCACATGCTGCCACTCAGGCCAGCCAGACTGCACTGAACTCCCCTCACTCACACGCTTAACATGTAACCGTGGTTTTTAATCATATAATAGAAAAGAGAGGTGAATTAAACACAGGGATAACCAGCTATACAGCCTATCCCAGCCCCTAGACAAGTTATCACTACTGCAGCATTGCCTAAGGTTGTCAGCAGTTTGAGCATCTTTGAGAAGTTTAGCACAGGGTAGTCACCAAGAGGGAAAAATACAATTTGTTTTTAACATACAAGCACAGCACAAATTAGCAGATTCAGGTCTCTATCTCAGACTGTATCATCTTTACAAGAGAGATTTGCAGAACTCATGAGGCTGAGCTACATCCGGGTTACCAGAAAAAGAGTAAGAAAAGTAGCAAAAATCACAGTGTTTTCAGCTGCCTTACAGTTGTGTCCCATCCTACCTGCTTTCTTCTCAGAGTTGCAGCAGTTTGCTATTCCTCTTCTGTTGCTGAGCTCTTCAATTGACATAAAACCAGCAAAATACTTTCAACCAGATCTTCCTTTTCAAAAACCAGCCAGTAAACTTCCGTTGTGCAGCTTGCTTTCAGGTGTAGGCTGCAATCACACCTGATCCTTGTATCCTCTTCACAACATCCAAATGCAAGGCAGTTCATTCCCTTATTGTCTTCCAATTATTTAAATGACCTTCAAGGGGCTTTGGCAGCTTAACAGAAGTCACCTGTGCTCCCCCTGCTCACCAGTCATAGCATTACAAAATATTTTAGAAGAGATCCTAAGTAACGTTTGGGATTGTACGGGACTGTATGCGTGGAAAATGCACCTGGAATGACTGAGGGATGACAACTATAGTGACTTTTTTGACAGTGCCAATTTAAATGAGTACAGGCATACCCCTACCATCTTCCCTGGTAGATGTTAACTAATCACCAACTCCTTTCCATAGTTTTGGCAGTGAAACATTATAGAATCTTAATTAAACTAAGGGTGAAAACGAGGGTTTCAATGAGGCCATTTTGCCAGCATCCTTCCTCATGGTAAGCATCTCAACCCATGTGAAAGCTTTTCTTGCCTGTAGGTAAATACCATTTCCATCATCTGCAGAGATATTTCATTATTCCTCTCATTCCAGGCGTGCAGACAGGAGGAGTTAGAACACATCTGTGGTGCTGTCATTTGTGACCGAGTCAGTGGGTCAGCACTATGGACATGTCAAACTAAAACATATTTCCCTTGTCTTTGCTTGTTATGAATTGCAAAGCTGCAGATGAAACTTTCCAATTAATTGTCAGGCAAATTCTATGTGAAACTAGGACCATGTTCTGTGCCTCGCCAAGCTCTCTGGAGTGACATTTTTGATGCTTTTAAATTCAGAGAACTTCTTTTCACTGGAGCATTGCGATTGTAGCTGAGCCGATCTTAAAAAAGGTCCTATCGACTGATCCAGTGGCTGCTTGTGGCTTGTCTGAAGTCTTTCATCAGTCATCCCCAAACTGCAGGAGCAGTGATTTTTCAGCCCTGACTGTCTGGAGGTTGGGCAGGATTTTAATTAGAACCCAGGCTATGAGATGCAGGATTCTTGTGATTCCTTTCTAGTCTTGCCATTTTGAAATGTCCACTCTAAAATAACACTGACATAGTGATAAGAATAATTCCTTTTCTTCCATTGCTGTTGTTATGATAGTTTACCCTTACAATTAGTGGGTATTCCTGGCTTAGTTGTGGCCTAACACCATGAAAAACAATACAAGACAAAACAACTCAAAAAAAAAACCAACCTCAAACCAAAGAACTGAGCAACAGTTTTCTCCTGACAAATCATCGGTCCAGATGAGAAAACAGAAAGCAAAATGATACTTTCGGATGCAGCATATAAACCATCTGTCTGTGGTGCATCAGGACCCGGCATTCCCACAGGCTGCCTCTCGTTTTGACTCTCTGTGATCATAAATCATTTCAAAACCTTTCCATTTCCCATTCAGAAAGTTGAATGCAGCCACGCTGCCAGCTGAACTCAGTGAGGAATTCAGCACTTCCAAAAACTGGGCAAAAGAAGGGGAATTAATCTCTGCTCATTTTAGAAATCGCCGCTACAAAGTCAACATCAGTTGGCCACAATTTTGTTATAATCTGCAAGTCTGAGGTACAGAAACACCCTATTTTACTCTAGGCATGGCTCATCTTACCTTGGGAAAAAATGACTTAAACTGGTTACACGAACCTCAATGTAGAGACCTTTGTCTTTTTCAAGGCATGGCTAGGTAAGATATAAATAAATACCTTCACTGCAGATGTGAAGCGGAGCGGACAGATCAGAGTCGCAGCGGTTCATACTGGTTACTGTAAAAGTCACCTAAAATCACTGGCAAACCCACAAGCAAAATTTCCAACTTCTGAAGATTTGGGTTCAGGTGTAAGGTACAAAATCATGTAACAAGCAAGAGAATTAGGTACAAAATCTGCCCTTGTGGGGATGTCTCTGGCACCGAGCAGTAGCAGGACAGAATTACAGCTAAAATGAGTCTGGTTTCTGAGCAACCTCAATTATCTGTTAATGGCCCAGCATTACATGGTCAAATGTGCTCTAAATTAGCCTAACTCCCTCTCCTGTAATATAAGCCAAGCTCATCTGATGTGGGACATTTACTGCAAGCAGGCTAAATAGTACAAAACGCCGAAAATTTTTATTTGCCATCATTTTCCTGAAACCTTCAGGAATTGAAGGGACAGCTTTAGTGTCAAATGACACAAATGCTGCGGCAGGCAGAGGTTACAGATGGCCTTGTTAAAAACTCTCATAAAGAAGTCTATCAGCAACAGCCAAACATGAAAGAGCAACCACTTTCAAGCAAACACTTCAGAGAGAATACTGAATTAAACCGGAGACCCAGGGGAGTAGTTCCGTGAAGCTTTTCACAATCATTCATTAGTTAGTCATTCAAAATATTTTGATACAGAATAACGCACGTTCATTTTTGAAGCGTGTGTGCTTTTGGGTAGCTGAGTCAGCCCCACTCCATGTAAACAGATCCTAGCAGGACAAATAGATGAGCAGGCCCTCAGAGGTGGCGCTGCGTCAGTGATGGACAATTAATGAGCGATCCTCTTTTTTTCAGGCATTTACCATCGGTGCTCTTCTGCTGTGGGGCTGCTTGTGTTGCTTAACCCTCCCTCCCACGCAGGTCTGCATTTATATGGCTTGGATGGGGAACAGCACATGAAACGCGTGAGCCTCCGGCTGTACGAGACCTTTGGGCTTTGAAGAACTCCTGTCCACCCCCGCAGCGCCGTAATTTCAAAGGGATGACACAGCCCTGCCCGTGCTCTCGGTGCCGTCCTGCGATGAGGAGGCCAAAGACCTTCAGCTGAAGTGACCACACGGGTTGCATCAGCAGGGTGCCATGTTCCTGCACTGCTCCTCTTTCAAAGTCTCCATTTGGATTGGATTTGGGAATGAAAAATACCAAACTCCCTCCCACACGTATCTCAGAATTACTCCTGGGTTCGAGTCCAGTCGTACTTCTGAATGTTTAAATGTTATCAGCACAAAATCATTACTAAATCCATATAAATCTCTGAGGGTCTGGTAGGTTTTTCTCCATGTATAAATTTTATTTTAGAAGCCAACAACTTAATGATCAGCAATCATAAAAAGTAAGCTACAAGCTTAGATTTTCTTGTTTTAGAACTAGCTGCTTTAATGAAACAAGTTTTTTTAAAAATATAATAAAACATAGATGAGTAAAATCTAATGGCAAACCAGTCATGGCTGTTTAGAAGTCATTGATACTGAGAGTAAACTGAAGTGCTGCTGTACCTTAAGTATTAATTTCCTTATTTGTCTTGTTTTTCAGCATCTCCATGCTTTATTTTTTTAAAAAAAGCATTCTCTTTGCTTTTTCTGGCTATATTAAATCGTATGTCTAGTGTTAAAATGGGAAAGCTTTATTAATCTTGGTTGCCTTTCTCTTAGTGCTCAAGACAGCCTAAAGCAGAGGAAAATGAAAGTGAGCTTTGCAGCTTAAAACTCACTTTTACAAAATTCTTGCTTAATTGTTCTCATTAAATATGCAAGATCTTATGAATTGGCAAGAGGGACTTAGATATAAAAGAGACATATTAAACATCAAAAAACGGGAGGGGAAAAAAATGCAGGAAATGCAAGTTTCAGAAATTAGGAGCATTTACATGATATCAAGTGTACAGTAAAGCTGTTTAATTGAAGTTCCCTACAAAACAACAATGAGCAATGAAAAGAAAAAAGAAAAACCCCACAGTGTACAAGTTCTAGCTCTTGGGCTTTAGTCCTTTAGTTCTTTAAAAAGTCTCTTGCAGTAAAACTCAATTTGTTACGCGTTTGGTGTGCTAGCACTCCCCCTGATTATTCGATTCAATAAGATGTTAAATTGCCTTTACCGGCATTTATGAGCTTTTTTTTCCCTTTTTGGAACATCTCAAAAGAAGGCTGGCATCTTGTTAAAGACTTTATTCATTTAATAAGGCCTTTGTGTTCATGAGTTTTGTTTTAACAAAGTCACTGTGTTTTCCTTCCTTTGAGCTGATCAGGAAATTCTACATACCCCTCCAGTTTGAAAAGAGAAACGCTAACAGCGAGACATTGACATATGTAAAACAGGGCGATGAATGGGATTATTTTTTAAGATGCTTTGCTTTTACTTGCAAAGTAGGCTGGGATTTTGCTGTTTCAGGGTTCAAGATCTAGAACCATATTAAGCTGTCGGATTTTAGGCGGCCAGCCCTGCTGTGCTCAGAAGGTAGTTGGGATTCCTATTAAAATGCTGAGGAAAAAAGAAAGAATAAATCCCCAATTTAAATTTTTCTTACCTTAGTGAAATATTCCAGACAGGATTTTTAAAGAGGTGCAAGTGCTACTGATCCAAAAAATTATGTTTTTAGCAGTCTGAATCAGTCTTTGTTCTTCAACCAAAAAGTTTCAGTCTGTGCCCTTTTGCCACCCTTTCAGACTTGCACCTTTTAGCTTTTTCCTAGACATGACCATTGCTCATGATAAATAAAATGTGCAGTTCTTTTAAGTTCATAGCAGTGCCTGCCCTGGAATATCTTCTGTGGAAAATGAGGTTTTAAAATGAATTATTGAGAAGAAAAGAACGATTTTGCAAGGTAGTTAAGATACTTATTTGAACACATTTGCTTATTGAAATTTATTTGCCATCACCTGGTACGTTAGGGATCGTTCAGCTCCCATATCTGAGAATAACTCAGTTTGTTCTTTGCCTTGTAATTGTAAAACTGCTGCCTCCAACATTTCTAGCCACAACCTTGACTTTGACCTCGAACTTAAACTATCCATTACTGAGATATTTTATCCATTTTTCCATTGCAAAGATATTTTTCTTTGTCTCAGCTCTCATTCTGTAATGGGTATTTAAACAAAGCGAACTTCGTATTTAGATAAGTTGTGTAGACAATGATTATTGCCTAAGAAGAGATTAAGTCCTCGTTTCTGATGTAAACACTCGCTGAATTGCATTACAGAACAGAGACTCTTGTCCCGCAGCCAATAGGAGGGACTTGCATTTCTCTCAAAGACAGAAATAAAATGAAAATAAAAGGGCAAGGAAACTTTCTCTGGTAAATAATTTATTAACCTTAGCATGTTAATATTCTCCAGAGACGTGAAATTGCCTTCTTTGGCCAAGCCTGTTGCTTTTTCCCTTCCCATTCTAGGTCCTATTACAACTCATTGTCTGGGATTAGCGAACAGAAAAATGAGAATGCATATTTTAAATAGACATTTTACCAGTGAATGACAGGTATTTGTTGTCTTGCAGATCCCTTTACCGAGGAGCTGCTGATAAGGTATGAAATCGTGATGCTGCTGCTGCTGAAAGGCTTCTCTGCATTCCAGCATGCCAGTTACAGGAAAAGTACCACATATAAACAGGATTTAAAAGCCTTGTAATGCCTGGGAACAATGCTAAATGCCAAACGAGTTATTTCATTCTAGAGGAAGGCTTCAGATCTTATGTTTATCACAGAGTGACCATTCTCATAGCAAACCTCTTTCAGCTGGAGCAGTTTCGGGTCTTTGTTGGCCTGGCTCCCATCCCATGCGTTTTGCCAAAGGAGGGCTCTTCCAGTTCCTTCAGCTGGGGCTGCAGTGACACCTAGTAACTGCTTGGCTAATTACAGCCCAGCCTCTGTCCGGCCTCTTCGCTCCAGCAGTGAGAAATTCCACAGCAGAATGCATGTACCTATATATGTACATATATATACACACCAGCATATTGCCTTCGATTGCCACGAGAGCCGGCGCTCAGAGCTGAATAGTCTCAAGCACTGAGAAACAGCAATTTACTTGCTTATGCTGACACACTCCTTAGAATACAAAACCATGCTTTGAATCAGACATTTTAATTAGTTAGTGATACAGTACCGCTTCTAAAGAGACCATCCTGCATGCTTTCTGTGTTTTACATGAACCCCCATATGGCCACTTATGCCAGCAGTTCATTCCCTAGACAAAACACATCTGCTAGTTGTCTCATTGAACAGACAAGGTTTACCTCTCTTATAATGTTTAAGAGTCAAATAACAATTAAAATACCGTAGATTTGACAGTATCATCAAAAAGAAAACTGCTTTTTTCAGCTGTATTTTCAGCAAATGAGGTATCAATAAGTTACCTAAGTTATACCCAAGTTATCTAAGAAAGCAAGACTTTACAGTGTTTGCATGATTTGCAACCAGTGACTTGAAAAGGTTTTCCACATATCCAAACTTAACAGCAGTCTGGCAAGAATGAAAAAACTCCCATTTTAAGGAAAAAAAATGCTGAGACAACGGGCACTTGAGTGATTTCCACAGTGTTTAGAAGATGTTTACATGCAAGAAGGAGACATCACGCTGTCCACTTCACCCTACATCCCTGCAGTAATTCAAATTCAGTATTCAATTCAGTATTAATCTGAAAGCAATGTCAATTCATAAATACCTTTGGGATGTTGGGGAAGCTGTGGTTTCCTGAGATGGGCAGAAAAACGGGTTCAGAAGGGTTTGCACAGGTGCCTGTGAGAGCAGAGCAGAGCAGCAGGCTAGTGCAGATAATTGGCAAGCAAAATAATTATTCAGTGAGTGTTCTCTTCATCCAAGCTTAAGAGAAAGCAATGACATTTCATCTTGTTCAGTTAGTACTTTTCCTGTTGATGAGGAAAGGTATTCTCCAACACCTTTCTTTCTTAATTTGTAGATCCTGACCCTGAGAAAAACAGACAAAACTCTCATGGCGTTGGAATTCCACCAAGAAGCCTTTACATCGAGTACCCTCTTCATTGTGTTTTTTTTAATGCTCCTACTTTAATTAAAGCCAAATGTGTGTTTATTTCACACAGTCCTTTTTGTGGCCCTACTGATGTCTTTAAAAGTCCAAACACTGCCTGCTAATGACTTCAAAAGACCACGGGTCAAGGTAACGAGTCATGAAGGCCTCACGGCACTTCTACTGATTATGTCCTAAAACTGCCTCACCTAATTGGAAACAGTTGGCTACTAAGTTGGGTTTGGAAGTGACCTTCTTTAACCTTTAAAATCACAAGCTATGGAGATGCCTGTGGTTCCTTTCCTGTGCGTTTGGAGTCACATCTAATTCTGACATTCTTTGCTTCTGAGGTTTCTTCTGATTAGAGGTTGAGCGGCGTGACGTGATCCCGTACACAGCTCGCAGCCAGCGCACACTTCTGCATCTGGGGACTGAGCGCACACAACAAAGCATGGATTTCGCTGCCTTCAGCTTGAGTGGGATGAACTTTTGCTAAGTTCTTGTATTTAACGTTCTTTTTCTTTAAGAACCAGCATGGCCTGAACAAAAAGGGTCTTTCCTTTGTTTTGGAGGAGAGAACAAAGGCAGAAGAAAAACAGTGACTCAGATCTTGACTTGAATGCTGACGTACAAAGACACTGAGTTGAATCTATGCAGAGCAACTAGAAAATGCTGCTGTTGTTTGGAAAAGAAGATAGGAAGGAGCCTGAAGGCTTCGCTGTACTGTACAGGAAGAAGCAGGAATATTTGTATCTCAGAAGAAAATCAGATTGATCAGTACAAATTTGATGCATAAATTATTTTAAGCTACGCTCAGATCTGTATGTGAGCTCTCTGAATTCTTGTCTGATTAACATATTTCTTAACTTCAATTCCACATAAACTTGAAGTATCTTAATAAATTACAATTCTTTTTACTGGGAGTGATGAGAGGGTATAATTTTGCAAGTTTTAAGGCACTTAGTATCCCCTATGCTGCTTGCTAACCCCGTGCTGGTTATTGCCCAGCACTGGAAACCTGACCCACTGGCTGTGCTCACTACTCTCCAGGTTGGTCCTTACAAACGATATACTAACTGCATGAACTAGAAGGTAATTATTAAACATGAACTACACATGACAATATGACCAATAATCGTCCCAAGTGAAGAGTACCTAGCATACTTGTGATTATCCCTGAACAAAATGACTTACTAAGCAGACACTGTGTTCACAAAACATTGCATTCCTTCTTTATCCAGCAAAGATTAATAACTTCTGAGTCAGACTCGGGCCTGGATTCTGGGAATGAGGAAACAAAGATCTTGTGGTTACTGGTTTTGCACAAACTGGTTCTTTTCAGAGTAGTGGTTTATACCGTGGGGTGGAATGAAAACAGCTGCCAACTGTAATTTGCTTCAAGAAGGCAATGTCCACTGCTCTCAGCCCATGCACGTCTGCAGCTCTGAGGAGCCCCATCTTTGATACGCTGCAGCCGCTGAGCTTTTTCTTTTTCCTGAACCTTTAACACTGGATTCTCACCTCTGCCAACACAGCTGTGTTGGATCTGAATGGTAAGGAGCAGGCTCAGCCCAGCTGGCTCCTCACTCTTTCTGTGCTCACTGCTTGATGTCTCTTGTAGAGAAAACAGCCGGTGTGCCTTCAGAAGAGCCAAGCGTGGCACAACAGCATCTGCACCACCCGTACCATAAGGCTCCCAGATGTATCTGAGCACTTCCCACACACTCTGGATACTGGGACCATCACATCGCAGCACTAAAAGCGTTCAATGCAGATGATGAGCAAGTCTTAAGACACTTAGGTCTGCTTTTACCTAACAGTGCAGGCAAAAGCAAGAGAATTAGGCTTTCAGGGCAGGATTCTGCTCACCTATCATCTGGAGCCTTTTTAATTCACAAGAACAAGCCTTATGAGGAGCGGCTGAGGGAACTGGGCTTGTTTAGCCTGGAGAAGAGAAGGCTGAGGGGAGACCTCATCACCACCTCCAACTGCCTCAAGGGAGCTTGTGGAGAGGTGGGTGCTGGGCTCTTCTCCCAGGTGATGGGGGATAGAACAAGGGGAAACGGCACCAAGCTGTGCCAAGGGAGGTTCAGGTCAGAGATAAGGAGGAAGTTCTTTACTGAGAGGGTCGTCAGAAGCTGGAACAGGCTGCCCAGGGAGGTGGTGGAGTCACCATCCCTGGATGTGTTTAAAGAGCGGGTAGACGAGGTACTTAGGGATATGGTTCAGGGGGTAGACAGGAGCGGTTGGACGTGATGATCTCAGAGGGCTTTTCCAACCGAGCCATTCTGTGATTCTGTGAACAGAGCACATCAGGTCGCATCCATCTGACCCAGTTTAGACCTACCAGTGCCCAGTGAGCCCAACAGAGCTGACAACAAGGGGAGCCTAAGGCTACGCCAGCACCCCAGGTTTGACTGGGATCTATCAGCTGAAGCCCCCCCTGCACTCTAGGTGTGGTTTGCTGCACTTAGACTCACCATAATTTACTTCTGAAAATAAAACTACAACATTTGCCTTCAAAACCCTTTCACTGGTCCCCAGTCCAGGTGCTGGCAAGCAGCAGACCTGCCAGTGGGTAATTTTAGAATGTCCTACTTGCCAGCCTCAGAGGTGTTGCCTTCCCTCTGTCTGATACCTCAGTAATCAGTAGGGAAATTAAAGGGGATTAAAATAATGAGGCTATTTTGTAACCTCCTGCAGATGAACCCAGCCTGAACCAGACCTCATGGAATTTTCTAATGACTCCCTTAAAATGGGTGTGCTCAATTTGAGTTTAGAAGAGCAGATAAAAAGCAGAGACTCCTCATCTCTGTGAGAAAGGCCCTTTGGTTACTACACACTACTATTTACTCCAAAGGCTGCATTTATTTTAAATTAAAAAAACAACAATTATGCATTCTGCGCTTTACTGTTTAACACCAGTGGTGCAAGTTTGACTGGGCTTTTTTTGGAAGAGAAGCTGCATCCTTGAATTCAGGTCAGGTCACCCTGAGAGCATTCGAGATGACTCCGGTGTCCTCTCCCTCGCTGCACTGCGGCATTGCTCAGCATTATTTCCACTGCTGTTTCCAATTAAACGGAGCGGCCCCTGCTGCCCCCATGCCAGCTCCGCTCACCTCTCGTGTGAAAAGCAAAAGAAGAGAAAAATCACTGCTCCAAGTGCCTGTGCTGTGCTCTGCACCAAATGAGAGGCAAAAATGAATGGCCCAAGGGAAACCTCGCCGAGATCCCATCTGTCCCATCCCCAGCATGGTGGGGAGCAGGGAGGGTGCTGGGTCCCAGCACAGGGAGCAATGGGTGCAGGCAGCTCCAGGCTACATCTTCCTTGAACTCGGGGGTCATCCGCAAGCAAATGCTGCCCATTCTCCTTCACCACCTCCTGCCAACCCCTCTGAGCACCCACAACCACACAATGCTGCGAATTAATGCAACCCCCTCATCCCTCACCTGGGCAGCCCGTGAGCCTCCTCCGTCAGAGACACCTGGGGGTAATTTCAGCTCTAGGTTCGCTGCTTGTTGGGGGCACAGGGAAAGACAACATTTGTTTTTCCCAAATAAAAGGAGGAAGAAAATAGATGGGGAAGGAAATTTTATTTCCAAGCTTCTAAAAGGATCTTACAAACCACAGAGAGTAAAAAAAATGCAAAACTATATATATATATTTTTTATATATATATATATATATAATTGACA
>NW_010202563.1:32052-55623 GCF_000695765.1 Mesitornis unicolor | reverse complement strand
AGGACCTGGCACTTGGCCTTGTTGAACCTCGGAATCCTGAGCTCAGCCCTGAATTCAGCTGACAGATCTACCTGGTGCCTGAAAAAAAAATATGCTTATCGTTGTCTGAAGTGTGCAGTCTTCTTTAACTTAATGCTAGGGACAACAAAGAGCCACTTTCTTTCCTCTGACTGTGTTATACTCTTGGCTAGCTCATCCCACTCCTACAGTTTTGTTTTTTTCTGACCTGGCAGATTGTAAGCAAGGCACTTTTTAGAAGTTATATCACATGAACTCTACACACAGGAAATGTTCAGAAGTACCTGAGGCTAAATAGAGCTTGTTGAACTCAGGAATAGAAAACACACATGCTGCTCTGAGATTATGGAATTTTTTTTTTCCAGAAGAAACTGGACTCTTTTCATAGGTTTGACCACAGGAGTTACAGCTAAACCAGCTTTAACTCAGTAATAGTCTGCCTGGGATGTAAGGTATAATACCTCACTTTGAGCTGTCACAGCTCCTGGTGCCTGAGCTGTCCCTACAGCACACTGCAGTCACTTCTGTGCGGTGTGGGCATATCAGTAGTTTGTATGAGATATATCTCAAGTGTGTTGTAATGCCTTCTGGGTAGCTGCTGGAACTAAGAATGAGCTAATATACTCTCTCCCTCTGCCAGACTTATTAGTTTAGAATGAGTGCTGTGAGGACTACAGCTACACGTCTGCCAATACAGAGATTTGGGTTTTGCAGTTGGCTCAGGGAACAAGTAGGATGAGATCAAATCTGCCTGAAAAAATACACTGTAGATGTACCCTACCGCAATCTCACAGCTAAGTTAAGCTTTACTGCCTGTACTGTTTTTTCCCTTCCCAATTAATTGTAAGGTTTTGCTTATCTTAGAGAAACAAAGTGAGTTTTCACACTGAGAAGTGTTCTCATTTAAACCTGAAGCTTATTCTGTATCATAGTTTCTTTTTCTTCCTTTTACAGACCTTTAGACAGATAAAACCCTGAGGCAAAAATCACAAAGCCTCTGTTAATTTGAACAAGCCTTCATCAGAACTTAAACAAGTTGCCCACTGAAGACTGAACTCTTCCCCTGCTTATATCCATGCAAGTGCTGTCTCCAACTCCCAAAATCCACAAATACCCACCCAGCTGCTCTGAACTGTAGCTTTGCTTCCTCACGTACACAGGGACATGTCTAGCTCTTGGTGGCTGTTAGGCAGACTGAAAGGAGGTGAGAGAACTAAAAAAGGGGCGGGGTACACGTTAGCTCATTACAGTAGGTCGCCTATACCACATGAGGAGGTGACTCATGAGTAAGCAACTGTTTCATACAGGAATAACTTTTGGAAGTATTTTGCAGAAGTGTTTTCTGGCATTCTGCTCATGATGGGGCAGCTCCTGATGACTTACAGCAGTGCCACGTCCACACTAGAACTATTTATCCCTCAGAGCATTGTGCTTAAAATACAAGCCTGATGTAATTTAAGTATCTGTTAGAAATTGCATGAATCCGCTGGTACATAACCCCAGCCTTGTGTGGAAATAATACAGTGTATCTCTATTTCTGGGAAGTCTGATGTGAATTTTAAGCTAAAAAAAATATTTTCTTGCTTATAAGCAGAAAACCCAAAGCTACAACCCAAAATTAGGAAGAAAATGGCTTTCTCTTCAGGGAATACAGTTGCTATCAATAAACATACTGTTTTCATTCACAGAAAATTTACTGCAAATTTCATGAACTCTGCTTTCTGTCACTGGAGAGGAAGAGCTGTAGGTCAGAGTTTGTTAATGAAACAGGACATGTACTGAATAAGTGCTGAATATTCGGCTGAATAAGTGTTATTCCATGACATAATATCTAATCATGTCAACACAAATATTTTAGCAAAAAGTAAAAAGAATCCTTAATAAAATTCAAGTAGCTCAATGAAAATAAAGTGATGTTGAAGCTAGAGGACATGGAAGTTGAAATAAACAAATAAGAAAAGAGCTACATTTTGATTTTAAACTAGCTATTATCATGTATAAGTGCAGTTTCAGAAATGAAAATAGATATTTGCCTTTCTCAGTGTGCAAAATAGAGCATACAATAGCACTTTCCTAAGATTTCTTGAAAGCTGCCACTTGTTAAATCTTTCTTCCTCTTTCTATATGAATTCATTGATACTGGAAAGTACTTGGCAGTGTTTAAAATCCCACTCCCACTCACTCCAAACAGAACTTTGTTCAGAAATCTTGCCCATAACAGCAAGATCATTTTATGACTACATGTCCATAATCAACTGTTTATTAAACCTTCTTGGTCGTATTTGATTTCTTTTAATAGAAGAAAAAGGGGGGAAAAAAGCTCCTTAACTGAGCTCCTAAACAGCCACAAACATTTCAGATTTGTAACCGGGAGTGTTAGCCCTGGGAAGAGGTTCTAATCAGCCACAGCAATCTTCCTGGTTTACATCCAATCATAGGCTTCACTTTGAAATACTGAGTGCTTGCAAGAGATTGCTGAGAAATGATTGAAAGACTAAGAACTCTGTGTAGGGTGTTTTTTCACAAAACTTTCAATCAATGAGAAATTTGAGAAAATCATAATGCATTTGATGAGCTACAGTGGACAGAGACTTATTTTATTAAATTACTTTTTTGGAATTGTTTTATTAGCTCTAGACACTAACAGTACCAACCAGAATCTGAAAAGTAGATGTTGTGGTTGGTGATAAGATTTCAAAGGTTTTTGAAGGAAGGACATTATGATTTAAAAACATTACTGGATAATAAAAATATAACCAGCAAGCAGCTCTTCAGAACTTGTCTTGACAGTGAAAAGAGAAATAGAAAAAACATGATTGTGAGAATTTGTCTGCAAGTTTCCCATAGGAATACATAAACGTTAGTTAAAGAAGGGCTTCTTTCTGCGATTGCCCTGCAGCTCGATTAAATTGCTCTCACAGGAGCTGGGATAGGCTCTGCATGGCCTTCTCTTTCAGAAAAATCATCTTACTTCTGCATTTACACTGGAACCCAGAGTTTCCATGTTTACTAGAATTGTTAGAAAAAGTATTTCTCATTAGTAATTTTGGACTTGTACCCTGATATACATAGAAGCATCACTAAGAGGCTTAACTTCCATACTGAAATATAAGTATAGAGGGTTGCTTTGCTAAAATCAGCATGTAAAGATGTGAGACAGGCCAGGAAATGGCAAGATTTTAAAAGCCATCAGTAGCCTCTTCTGTATTTAAACTACTTCAAGCAGTAGCATATCTTGATCATAGTTGGATCTCTGTGGCTGACTAAGCACCTGTTAATCTGTCTGGTCAATTTAGGAGGACAAGAATCTTGCTGCCTTCATTCCCAGATGATGTTGTTTGACTTAGTGTTCAGCTGAATGTCTTTGTAATTTTTCCTCAGAGCATATATATATGCTATGTGTGTATATATATATAATACTCTATATTATAGTGAACTCTATACTATGTGTTTACACCTGCCACTCTTCCTTTTCGTATCTTTGACATGTGCTAATAAGAATTTCAGTAGTGCACCCTGAATTCAGTCCTGCTTCCAGATTTCACAGCCTCAGTAGGATCAGATGTAGGACTCCAGTGAGCTAAAATTCATATCTGAGTCAGCACACGGAAATTCCCTCCGAACTCTGGGATCCCTGCCAGCATTTTCAGTATTGCTTAGCAGCTTCCATCATGCAACTTTGAATACAAACATCAGCTTCTACAGGCTCTACCTCTCCCAATTTTTGCAGATTTTACAATTATTCTGTACAGTGAAGAAGCCCATGAGCTATAAAAGCTGATGAAACAAAACTCTGGAGGAGACGTAAGGTCTGTGTTTCTAACAATGTGAGATTTTCATTCCTGTTTTTCCTCTAATGCTTCTATTCATCTTCAATCACTGGCTTTGCTTTCTGTCTTATCCATTAGTCACACTGACTTGGCATTTCTAGTATGCTCATATATACGGACAAACATTCCTACTACCTTCAGGGCTCATCCAGCCTCTTTATATGCAGTGATAATTGCTGGGGGTAGGCAGGAAAGGGGATTCACCAAACACTTCCCTTCCCTTCCAGAGAAAACTCTCTTGTGAATAAAAGCTGCCAATTCCTTCACTAATGTTTGTAGCATTTTTATAAGCAAACCAGCTGAAAGCATTGTTATTTGAAAAATATTCATAGAAAGGAAGAAGCATCTACTTTTAATGGGAATAAATATTCAGGAGATTATTCAATCTGTACCAATTTTTAGAAGCCTTTTTATTATTCTCCAAATAAATTAGGGGTGGGAAGGGGGGAAGGAAGAACATGGTGTTCACAGATAACATGAATGTAGTTCATCTTCTAAGTATGATGCTTAGGTTATCATGACAATTAACACCATGTGATCACTCATGATGAAGGGAAAAAATAGCTATGAGTTTGCATATTTAGTACAAGTTACAATTTACTTTTGATGCGACAAAAATAGACTATGTGTGCCAGTCTAACATTGTCTGATAAGTCACAGTTGTATCCAAATATTTAGCACGAGGAGCATTAACCCTTCAGTAGGCATAATATGTGCCCGTTTGATTTTATATGGAGCCTCTATTTTTCATCCTGACTCCAGACAGAGACTTCCCAAAAGACACCAACTAAAATAATACCACAGAGAACTATTACCTCCCACTCCGATGCAGATTCTTCACCACAGTAATCAAGCTAATCTCAGAGCATTCCTCTAGTAAAGGCTAGAAATGAGATGAGTATCCAGGATTCGATTCCCTTCTTTATTAAATGGGAATCAAACCCACCCACCTTAGAAGCTGCACCCTCACAGCAGGATCAAGGGAGAGATAGTTTCATAATTTTTATCCCTAGAAAGCCATAAATAAAGCTGGAAAGTAAGCCAGCAAGTATTACTTTCTAATCTAGTGATCAAGATAGCCATTTCAGAAGAGGGAGTCTATGAAATAGGGAGGGCCATACCCAAAGGTTTGCATATTCTCTGTGAAATTGATCATAAGGTAAAATGTATTAAGTAGGTCTTCTCCTTCATCAGCTTTGTCTCCTTAAGCTATAGTATTATGGGCCTCCTAGTTTACTCCTATAAATTTCCAGTGATTATATGGATATTGCAAACAGAGAGGAGAGGAAACAAAGAGGAGCACTGGCTAATTCTTTTTATTGCCCAGGAATATGCTATAGATGTGGGGGGTAAGGAGTGATTCCCAAACCACAACACACTTACTACCACTTCTACTTTCAGAAGTAGTTTTAAATAAAAGTGGTCTTGGTCCATTGTGCCTTTATTCAGCTGAAAATCTCTCCAAAGTGTTGACACAGGCATGTAAGTTTTTGAAGAGATGGGATTGTAGAACTTGAATTAGCAAAACTCTTCTCATGGGCTGTTTTTTGTGGATCTCAGTCTGAATCACATAACTGCCCATGAACTGACTCTGAAGACATCTTTGAACACAAGGCTGGACAGACTGCTCCTGTGGCACATCAACAACAAAATGAACTAATGTATCCTTCCTGGAATTTAATGGAAAAAATGCAGCCCCCAAGTCCTAGAAACTGCTTGCATACCCATCTGCTCAGGTCTGCTAATACATGGGTATGCACCATATTTCTATACTAGGTCAATGATTCAGGTGACAGAGAAGGAACTTTTGCTTCTACTTAAAAAGACAAAGGTGAATAACATTCCCACTGGTCTGGGATGCAGAAAGGGGGGAGTCTGTAGCAGGAATTTGTAATAGTGTAATGACGCTGTCAGGATGAATCCTTCTCAGTAGACTGCATGGCATGACAAGGTTGCAACTGAAGTGCAGAGCAGGATCTTTCAATGAAACATCTCTGTCCATAATTTTCTACTTTTTTGTCAATTCCTGCAATAATTTGTTTCATTGGGGTTCTTTTCATGTCTCTATTTCTGTTCTCTTTTTTAACTACTTCTTCTCTCCTCTAGAAATGACCTCTTCTCTACTCCTATCTCACTTTTCCTGACCCAGACACTTCTCCAGGCAGACCATATTCCTGGCTACAAGATACCTGCAGAGAATGGAGCAGCTGAGACATAGAAGTGGTAATTGTAGTGAGTCTAGTCACCATGGCAACCACCCCACAACATCTCTCCACTCTTGGTTGAGCTTGTAGATGTTTTTCCCTTTAAGCTCCCTCTGAAGAGACCCCCAGAACAAATCCTGGGTTATTTAGCATCAAACATTACTGCCTAACGCTTGTGCCCAAACAGATGTCTGCTGTTGGTTGACCGCAAGCAGTGTGCTGCAAAAGAAATCAGCTGTGGCAGTAATGGCTCAGACCCAAGAGGTTAATGATGCTGAGGTAAAAACTTGCCAAATACCCTGTAACCATGCATACCACCCTGGAATGAAAAGGCAGCTAGGAACTCAAGGCATTTCTCAATCTCTGAAACAACACACTTTTTTTGTTGAGCATTTCCATTCTGTATCAGCTGTTTTAATAAGTGTGGTTGGACAGAGAGCTGCTCTCAGCTCTCACACCACCATCACCTTGAAGATTTGGAGACCTGTCA
Organism: Mesitornis unicolor; assembly: GCF_000695765.1. Taxonomy (NCBI): domain Eukaryota; kingdom Metazoa; phylum Chordata; class Aves; order Mesitornithiformes; family Mesitornithidae; genus Mesitornis; species Mesitornis unicolor. Next base: position 49,081 of record NW_010202563.1, on the reverse strand, counting down.
TGGAAGAAAATGGAAACACTAGCAATTTAAGAGTCCCCGAGTAGGACACATCTGAACGCGTTTGGGGAAGTGAGTGGGGAGTGCAGTTAACTGAAAGGGTCGTACAGAAGCCTGAAAATGTCTAGGAAAAACCAGTTTGGCCAGAAGTTGTGGAATAGAAATTTCTAACATTTTCATTTTAGAAAAACAGTCTGTGTAAAACTGACTTCTAGCTGCATAGTTCATGTTTAGAAGACAGAGCAGTGAGAAAAGACAAGGAGACTTAGACACACTAAGAAGTCCACATAGGTCCAAAATAACACCAGCCATTTACTACCTTGAGCAAAAAATGTATTGTACTTTCATAGCACACTATGTTTGCAATGCAGCATAAAATGCTGTCCATCCTGTCTCTCCCTCTCCTCCTCCATTTCAGTTACAGGTGAGGCATCTGCATGGGTTTGCAGTTTCTGTCCTCTGTGGGCTGCTTCAGAGTTTGTGCAGAAAAGCAATGTTGGCCCTCCTTGACTCTTTAATCTCCTCTGGACTGACACCTTTTAGTGTTACTCATGTTATGACAATGGTCTTGTGAAGCAGTAACAGAACTTCCAATACTACTAATTCTTTGAGGGAACATTTTTGTAGCATTGGATACTCTTCTGTGAGTTTTATCTTTGCATCACCTTCTCTAGCAGATGCTTGTCCTCGCTGGCAGTCCCATGTCAGTCATTGCAGCAGAACCAGTGGTTTCTCCATAGTTTCTGCCTGGTTGTCAGCATAGCTTGAGGATATGGGATCAAAACTAGGATGTGTCTGCCAGTACATCAGCATTAAAATGGGAAAATGAGATGCCATCAGCAGGGTCTCAGAACATTAGAGGTCACTGAAGCAGACAGATCATTGCATATATGAGTCTATCATAAGATGCACACGGATAGAACAAAGGTCTATCAACACCGATATTTAGGGGAAGAGAATTAGGTGCAAGTCAGTTACAAAATTAGCATTCTCAGTTCCAGAACTCAGTGGTTTAAAGACTTCCTGATTCAAATAGCACCAGGAAAATTGTACGAACTAGGAAGACGTATCAAACATTTGCTTGTATTTTGTTAACGACTATGTTTTGATACCATTTTTAAAAATTATGGTCATCCCAAAGCATGACTGCTTTTCAAAATGAGCATTCCAGTTCTCTAAAGCTCTCTAGTCTTTAACTTTTTTAGGAAAATAAAACATAAAAGATTATTGAATTTTAAAAAAGATAAAATCTATGCAACTGTACGGCATCATCGAATACCTGTGGGCCTCCCAGCTCTCAAATGAAAATTATTCCCATGTGACTGAGAGACGGTAGCCACTTATTCCTAGTTCAAAGTACAGGGAAATTTGGTCACAGAAATACATAGTCCAAGCAACTTGTTTCACATGAATGGAAACACATGTTTCTCTAGGCTAATATAGCAAAATTATATTATGGTCATATGTGTAGCCAAGTAGTAGAGGAGAGGAAAAGTGCACAGCCGTAGATGAGCCATATGCAGTTACATGAGACACCTGAACATACAGCAGTATACAGTAGCTGAGTTCAGGATGGAGGGTGGCAGTAGCAGACTGACAGAAGACTGTATGTGACTAGAGACCCAGAGCTGCCCAAAGGCCGTGGGGAAAGAGAGTGATGGGTGATGGTGTAGACAGGTCAAACTGTTTGACAGACCCAGGGCTCCTCAGCCCCTCACAGGCTGCTTTACTCCATACATGGAGTAAAATAGCCTAGTTAAAGCTGCCAGAGCATGCAGCCTCAGCTCATAAAATGAGCATTAATCCTTCTGCAGTCTCCCTGGCAGCAGAACAGCAGCTCCTTAAAATATGCTAACTCCATCACTTCTGTCCATATCTGTAATTAATATGTTTCTAACATGATCAGTGCTAGAATTTACCCAGTTCTTTAATTCTAAAGGAAGAAATTCAAATGTCCCTCAGCAACATGCATGGCTAGCTGTCTTCAAATCAACCTCTTTCAAAATAGCTAAACAGATCTATTTTAACTGTAGTTTAAGAAGCAGCTTACATTTCATGAAATATTATGAAGTTTGTTCACTCTTTCTTGTCATTTCAGTTATTGCTTAGATTGAAATTGGAGGTCTAAAATTTTTTTTCAATTTTAAATGGAAAAACAGATACTGAATGGAGCTCAAGGCTTGACTGAATGCTTCATATCAGAAAAAGTTCAAAAATTCAAAACTTATACCCTTTTATGTTTTCTTTTTAATCTGAGAAATCAATGCTTATACCTTAGCAGAACACCAAAAGCTGATATGAGCCATGATGGCCTGTTTTAACACTGTCAGACTATAATAAAATACACTGTGTACGTATTTTATCCCATGGTTAACCAGTCTCACAAAGAGGATAAGCATAAAGATTTTGTTTTAATCAGTCTGCTCATTGTCATATTTTCTCATCATTTTGGAGGGAAAAATAGCAGTTTGTGCTAGACAAAAGTTTATTTTTTTCCTTGCCATTGAAGAAATTAATGTTAATTATACTTCTGCACCTGCCTAATGGGGCCGAAATAATTCAATTGTCATATTGTTGTAGATTGTTGCTTTGTGTAATGTATCACCCCTGCTGCTTCACTTTAAGAAAAAATTCTATATTCCTTTATTATTCAGCATGGCCTAATGATTATTCCAGCATTTGTACATGCTGCACTGTTGCTTTGATTTTAATTGACTTCACTTTTTTAATTAAATACATTGGTTTTAACAGTGTTGTTGACATGCATGGTTTTGTCTTTATCAGTATTTGCTTCCATTTGCATTCTGTATCTATTGCCATTTTATTTAGGTCCATTCTATGGGAGTAGATAGACAGGTACTCTGCAAGGTTCATAATCTCATTTCACATAATATATTTATCTAATGGCCTAAAAAAATTAAAAATATTCTGAAAATATTTATTTAAAATACACACTGCTTTTAACAGTGCTTTTACTTTTAAACATTATGTTTGTAACATAAATTCTTTTAATTGCTAAGATGGGCCTAATTTCTCTTTTATGCAAGTTGGTCACATTATTTTTCACTTTTGAATCTACCATGAAATTTCAAAAATATACTTTAGAAGGTCATTTGAGTTGGCTTTATTTTACAGCCTAAGAAAAAAGGGAAAAAATTCTGTGTTGTTAGAAGACGTTAATGCAAATACCAAACGGGTTTCTGAAATCGTATCAGTGTTGCTCAATTCCTACAATGAAGCAATTTTAGCTTTCCAATTTTTCTTCTAAATCTCAAACAAATTTTTGTAAAGTCCTTGGACATTGTTCCTGCAGCCTATAAACACCATCCCTTACAAGCACAGTATTAAGCAAAACCTTCCTACAAAATTCATTCACATCTTCTTCCCCTCTGGCCTCAAGTCTTGAAAGTATGTTTCATCAGTTATCACAGCTCAGGATGATAAAGAAAATGGAACAGAGAGGGAATAATTTATAACTAAGATTATTTAAACAGAAGTGGTAGACATTACAGAGGCTGAAAAATCACTCAATGCAAAATTAAAAGTAAATCTTCAAAAATAAAAATTATTCTAAAATAAAAAGTAAAATTACCCCATTGCACAATTTATACAGGTTTTAAATTTAAACCTGGCTTAGTCCAGCTGACAGATATCTTATTTTAGTGAGAAATTTGTGCAAGGCATACTGTGACTGTTTTGTCAGTGAAAATGGTATCAGGCATAGCAGAGGCAGGCACAATCCCCATACCTTCGTCTCTGCAAAACCCATTGACCCAGCACTGGTTGTGAATGAAACATGACTTCTTTCTCCCTGGAGCTGTGCTTAGACCTCCTGTCTCATACTGTATCTGCCTCAGTGCTGCTTGCTAAGCTTTCATTCTAAAAATGTCATGACTGAGAGACAACCCACAAAGTACCCACAAAACATCTTATTAGTGGTGCAAGACGCCAGCTCCTATGAGTCCAGATTGGGCCATTCAGTGCTGACCATAAGAACAAAGATAAAGCGAAAGAGAAAACTAGGTAAAACATAAAAGCCAGTGCTTCCACACAGCTTTTCTCCTTCTTTATGTGCATTCAGCGTAATATTTCATACACAGGAGGAACTTATTGACTCCAAGCATTTACAAGCCATAATTCATTTCTTTACAAACTGCAATTTTATCACCCTCTCTCCTCCACACCCTCCCTGGGATCCTTCTCTTAAAATGTTTAAGTTTTTAGGCTTTATAGTCTAATTTCTAACGTTCTGCATCGCAAAAATAATGTTTTGTGTTTTTTTAATTGTCTCCAAAAGCTCAGATTCTTGTCTCCTTAAATTTGCAGGACGTGGTGTTTCATGAGAAAGATTGAAATCCATTCAATTTTGATGCTGTATGATCATAAAAATGGAGGTTTTCTGGACATGATTTTAGTTCTACCTGCAAAACAGTGTATCCTGTCTTAAAGTGGTTCAACTGAGGGGTGGTCAATAACTGAAATGAGTCAATGCAGTTTTACACATACTTTAAAAATGGGCCAATACACAATTTAAAACGGCAAGATACTGAAATATTTATTATGCAGTAGAAATGACATGTAGATAGAAAGACACAAAAAAATTAAATCTTAACTGTGAGTGACTGTTAATTGGCCAATAAAAATCAGCTTTTCTCAGCAAATGCACTAATACCTGCCTTGGGAACTCAGGGAGGAACTGGTATGTATTTAAAGAAGCCACAGCAAGAAGAATGGAAATGGAGCTAAACTGATCTAGGGACTGAGGGAAAAAAGTCAGGGAATGGCAATAAGAGGATCTGTGAGATAGTTGAAGGACTTGAGCAAAGCAGAGACTCCCAGTTCTGTTGAAGGAAGAAAATGGAGAGGAACAGTTGTCTTCCACTTGGATGTGCAGAGGAGGTCAAGTTGTCTTTGGTCCTCCATGCCAAGGTAAGTTCAAAAGGCCTCCAGGGGAATGTAAAAGAAACGAAAGTATTTTTCTCTTCCCACTCTTCCCTCAAAAATTTAAAAATCTGTGGCCTCTATACAATCATTTTACACTGCTATTGCAGGACCCAGCTACTGCTGTGCATTTTGCTCCAGGAATGTTTTGAGATGAAAGGGTAAACAAAATCTCTACTGTCATTGTGTAAATGTTAAGGAAATGTTCTGATTTGATTTACGCTCCTCCTGGAGCATGTAGCAAGGCATTGGTGATAGGTTGCATTCATTTCTTTCACCTCATGTCTTTGTAGTTTCCTTGGCCTTAGGAATATGAAAGTGAATATTAGGTAATGGCCAGCAAATCCAGACACTGACCTGACAGGCTTAAGTATTAAAAAATATTTAAGTGAGTAACACTTGTAACAAGAGCAAGAACAGTACTTCAGGCTTTCTCCTTGAAAGGCTGCTCCTGCAACAATGAATCACATCAAGCAAATAAAAATAGAGAGCACACTGTCAATTATCCAGGTTGTTGCACTGATCATCTGGTATTTCTGAAACATTTCTCCTCATCTCCACTTCAGCAACTTGACAGGGCTATTGCATTTTCATTCTGATGTCAGGGATTCATGTGCAGAAGCAGGTGGAGATTTTGGGGCTGGTCAAGAAAGGGCTCTGCAGCAGCACCCAAGGCACACTGTCCGCAGCCATGCCAGGGCAGCAGGGTCAGCAAAGATAGCATCCCTGACTCAGATTAGGGCTCTGATCTCTCTCAGATTCAGGCCGACCCACAGCAATCCCCGCAGGGAGCAGTGCAAGCTGCTGATGTGTGGCAGAAGGAGGTGGGGATTTCAAGCTCCGTGTTCTTCCCAGCTAGAGCAGGGTCTCTCAGATACCCACACCTCCGTTCAGTGAGCTGAATCTCTAAAGCTGGGCCTGCTTTGCAGGTGGGCCAGGGCAGCCAAGTGATCTGGAGCCAAACTCTGGGGGTGCCAGCTGCCACATGAAATTACAGAGCGGAGGAAGCTATGAGCAGGTCTTTACTGTGATTTTGCTCCAATGCAGTTGGGCTTTTCTCCTCCTCCGCTCCTCAGCACAGCTCCAGCTCCCTGCTCTCAGGCAAGGAGCACAGCAAGACTGTCCTCACCCCTCCATTGCAAGCCACCCTTAGTCATACTTGTCCTTTCAATTCCCTCAACCCTAAACTCCCACATTTTCCAAAATTCCTCTTAAGGAGCATCTTTCTTTCTCTAACCTCCCTGTGCCACCCCTTGGATTTCTCGAGCACTGCAGCTCTCTCCCAGCTCTTCATTTGCACCCCTGTCCTTCCCTTCATCATCACCATGCGCTCCAGGGCTCACTCGCTCTTCAGACGCTGCCAGCGAGCTCAGGAACAGACATGCAGCAAAAGAGAGGCCCACATCCCTAAAGCCTCCAGCAGAAATAGGACAAATCCTTCTGTGTTCAGAAGTAAAATGTTCATGTGACTGCTGGCTGAAGTATCAATTTGGTGGGCAGGAAGTCTGGATCATGGGTAACTATCCAGATGGACTTGTCAGGAGCGCAGAGCAACAACTCAGTGGGGCAGGGTCACAGAAAGATCTTAGTAGCTGATTAAAGGAAAAAAAATCTAATCCCATGAAGGTTCATTCTACTGCACTTGCAGATGGAATTCACCAAATGCAAATTTTAAAAATTATTTTGCTGCTGCCTGAAGTTTAAATTACAGCACAAACTTTACGATGGAATTGCTCTTGATATCTAGATAATTATATACTGTCTGTATCTCTCGTATTTTTGTATGTTGATAACTCTCTACTGTTTTGTTGTAACCTGATAATTTTCCTGGAGCTTTATTATTTATAATTTATAATGTTTTTATTTCATAGAAAAAATATTCTACTATTATGTGCTGGACTAAATAATATTTTTGAGCTTCAGCAATTTTCACTGCTTACAATTAATTAAATACAATGTATTCAAACAGACAAATTCCAAATGGTACTGAATGGTCTTTAATGTTAACTGTGTGTTTTATGGACTTATTTTCCTTGTATGCACTTTAAATATTTTATTGTTTTCTTTTATTATTGCTTTATGTTATTTCAAAACAATAGATTCCTTGGCCCATTGTCTAATAAATTAAATCAGCATACTATTGCTATAAATACTGCAAGTAAATACTGTATCTCTTTTAGCATAAATAGATCCGCATTACATTTATACTTTACAATTCTATTACCATCCATTATACTTTTAGACATGGAAAATTTTATCTCAGATCCATTTTTTCATCCATTCAACTAAGGAAATTGTATAAATATTATGCCATGTTCTTCTATACTGTGTTTAAACAAATAGGTTATTATTTTTTCAAAGAACCCATTCTTAGTCATGTTGCTGTTCCATTTTCATGTATTTCCATAAACACTAACATGTTTTATTAACTTTTAAAATCTCCCAAATCCTTCATAACTCCCACTGCTTGCTCTTAAATGTGACCAACACTATTTTTGAAGAACGATAGATACAATATATTTACTTTATTGAAAGTCTACTTTTAATTTTCTTCAAAGCTGAATCACATGTTTGGAAGTTTAATTTTTGAGAGGGCTGCACAGCAAGATTTTAAGGACACATTACTGGCCAAATTTTCTAGCAGCCTCACACTTCATCTAGACACCTAACCAGTGGGCACATTTTCCAAAGCACATTAGTGTATTTCTACATCAGTCACCTCCACCATTTCTGAAATACTTAGCCAAAATACACTTTATGTCATGCTAGCATGCATAGCTATCTTGTGCTATGAGCTCATTTGGCCACTTATTTTGTTGTGTAACTGAGAAGAGAGCTCCTTAGCAAATTCTGTAGGGCTGTGTAATTTGTGCAGCTAGGCTTACCTCCTGTGTTGGTGAGGTCCTCTAGGTCACAGTTGCATGTTTGTTTTCTCCATCCAGTGGGTAATTTGGTTTTTAATAATGTTTTTGACCCCATTTGCAGATTGCGTGCCATAACTAGGAAGGGATGGGCCCTGCAGTAAGTAATTAAGTCTGCAGGAGCAGGGTTGCTTATTTTTCATTGCAGCAGATAATCAGAATGCTGTTGCTCAAGTGTAAAATGCAGAAATTAATGATCCTATATAATACAGATTAAAGCTTTCATTTTAAAAACTATCAGTGCAGAAGAACAAAAGTAGGGAGCCCTGCACCCACTTTGGAATTTCAATGTATGATATCTCTAACATATTTGGAGAAGCTGCCTGAATACAAATCAGAACAAAATTCAATCATGTAATAGTTTAAATAAATGATCGGATCAGAAATCTAACTATGCAGCCACCCTCATTGCTACTTCAAGAAAGACACTGTTGAGTATAAACATTCTCCAGTAGGTTTTGTAACTTTCAAGTTTTTATGGGTTTAATAAAGCATAAAGATCATTTTCCATAAGTACAATAAAACTGTGCATTACAAAGAACAAAGATAACATTTTTAACTCCTTAAATGGCTTGGCTTCAAGGAAAAAGAATCTTTTTTCTAGAAAAGTAACATACTACTCTGAAGCCTACAAAACTTCTATATGTTTGTGCACAGACATATAGAAACTAAATGTGTCACTACCTCATTGTAGTAAGTAGTCTTACAGCATGAGAGCAGATTGGGATCGCATTTTGTCAGGTGCTGTACAAGAAGAAATCACAGCGATATAGTATAAATAGTAACTGTATGGACAAAGAGATCATACCGTATTTCTCTTCATTCTGGATTAAGTGCAGATGGCATATAAAAGCTGTTAAAGAAGGAGATTGGATAAAAGCATATGACAAATAAACTACAGGTGATAAAGAATCCACAAATAGAAAAATAGTAATTTCTGCAGATTTTTTTTGAGCGATTAAGAAAAAAATGGAGAATTTTAAATGTTTTCTCTACACAGAAAATATTCTCAAATCAACAAATCATTCAGTCAGTATCATGATATGCCTGTAGCATCACCATAGTTTAGGGACTGAAGAAAGCAAGCATATTTCTTCCATTCCTGTATTACCTAAATACCAGTAGTCACAGACTGTTTTTCTGGCAATCATATTTTTAGACTATCTTTCAGCTCTCTGACTAGGCTTACTGGAGTTCATATTTTTATTTCACAAAAAGAAAAAAAGTGTGAGGGTTTCTCCTTTATCAAATATTTTTGGATAGTCCTTAGTCCTATTGCCCTGACCCAAAGGGAATCAAACACAATGCTGCTTTGAGCCAGGAGAGATTTTGCCTGTGCCAAACTCATTGCAAGGATGGGTCCAATGGGAGCCTCCCCACTGCACTAAGTGACCTTTAGAGAAGAAATTTCATCCTTGTCCCAGTCTCTCATTTTTGTCTGGAACTACTTAGAGAGGAACAAGGGAATGAGAGAACCTTAAATATAAAAATGGTTTGTAAAGACAGCCTATCCTTTTGCCATGTAACAATTTCTCAGTCATAATAACAGTACACATCTTTTTCTTTTCCACCAGAATAACTGCATTCACCTTGCCATTAATAATTCACTACATAATCACTGTGGATTTGAAGAAGAGAGGATGAACTCTACCAAGAAAAGAATCTGACACCTACAGTCATGTACTTTCTTCTCACCAGTAGACCTCATAAATGGTTTTTTGTGCTACTTTGCTGTATACACAAAGAAGGAGAAAAACTTGAAGAATCAAAGAAGTAATTTGCACCTGTTTTCACTGTCATTTAATGTGTACTTTGACCAGTTGTTTCTGCTAGAGATTGAGCAATCTCCCTGTCTCTGAGAACCTACAAATCTCCAACAACAAACCCTGCTGCAGATGATCAGATGAATAACACTCAGAGACTATATCTAGAAGCAAGGTCGATACATATACTTTTATACCTTTTCTAACTTTAACCTTAATCTCCATAATCTTCTGACAATCATTTTGTTTTGCAGAGTTAGCTGGCAGCAAAACTAACAGAAAGTGATTTCTCACATGGACTCTCTCCCCCACCTCCTGTGCACTGCTCATTCTGTCACAGTGATATCTGAAATCCGTCCCTGCCTGAATTTTACCATTTCACTGCAGCGCTGAACTTCAGTAGAAAACCATCTTAACACATCCAGAATGGTGTTTCTTGCACACAATGACCCTACCTCCATGCACACTACCTGATTCAGGATAAGAGCAGACATCTTTTCCACAATTCCTGTATCCATTTTAGTAGCCCTGAAAGGTCGAGGCATTGGTCTTGGCTTATACAACAAAATGCTGAGAGTTTCATTATACTTATGTGGTCTATCGTGAGCTCATAATTTTGCCATGATAAACCTGGTAGCAAAAGAGCACCAATACTATACTCTTCAATTTTCCCTTTAACAGCAGCACTACAGCAGGCTTTGCTTTGAGCAGCGCGATCGATTCAGGGGATTTGTGTGCAGGGTTCTGTAGGTCAAATTCGAATGCTGAAATTCCAGAGTGTTGAGATGTCAGAAAAACTGCAAACCACATTTTGAACGTTATTAATCTACTCACCCTGAACATCGGGCAATCAAAAATGTATAGCTATTGGAGACACATATTGAAGCGACTATTTCTTTAAGGCAAACTTGGTAAAAAGACAAAGAAGAGTTTTAAAAGAAACTATAAATGCAACATTTGATACAGAGTGCATTGAGCCAAATTCAGCTTTTGTTCAAATTTACCATGTTACAGAAAAGGTTGCTTGAAGGATATTTTCAATCAAAGCCAGAAGGAAAAAAAACCAAACCAAACCAACCAACCAAAAAGCAACACACAAAGAATAACACAGACAGTCCTGCAATATCTGCAGAGATATTGAGATCTGATCCAGACTGTCACATATACAAGTTCAGTCCCGAGGAGTTGCCTGCCTCAGACAGTATCTGCCTTTAATTATTCTGAAAGCAGGCTCAAATTATCTTGAAAATATGAAACGTCTGGAAGACCCCTTCCTGAGTAAACCATGGCATCCTCACACCCACAGGGAATGCACCATTCAGGATGTGGCAGACCTTGAGTGGCTGAACCTCCCCAGCACATGCTGTATAGAGCGGTAAGGGAGAGGAACTGCTTCTTGGGGGAAGTTCAAGATGAAGGAGGTCAGCAGCTTAAAGGAGAAAGTGGAGGTCTCAGAATAGGAAGATGACGTAGGAATATAGGGAGAAACAGACAAGGGAGATGAAGTTTGGATTTGAGGAGAAAAGGAGACATACCCATATTTATCTGAATCGTCACCACAAGCACCTTTACTCTCACAGACCCTTTTGTTTTGCCAGTACCTGCCCACCCTGTTCAGATGGACCTTCCCAGCTCTTTACTTCACTCCAGACATCCAAGTCTGTCACTGCTCCTTGCTCTGAGAATCTGATTTGGCACCACATGGAAGTTAACTTTGCCTGTACTACCGAGAAGCCCAATAGAAGCTCCATTAGTAGAGAAAACTCCTTAATATCAAAGGCAGCTATGGTTTTGAAACACTGAAGAAATTTCAGAGGGCCTTTCAGAGTCTTGGCTGCCAGCTTTCATAGAAATAGCTGAGATCTTGCATTCTGGACACTCACAAGGTTGCAGTGTTTGGTTCCAGTTGCAGCCATTCCCAGACCAATTTAAGTCTTAAGAGCCTCAGAAGAGTCCAGACACTGCCCTGGCTTGGAGACTTTCAGTGCAAATTTGTGAGAGGATGCAATTCAGTAAAACCTTCTTGGGAAATGAAATTCCTACTGACCCCACGGACCTTCTTATAGCTTAACCCTGCACTTTCCCCAGGCCAGGAGAAGGACAGCCCTCTGGGACTTCATTCTGACTCTGTGCAGGCACCTGACAATGTGCCTGGGAATGAAAACACAATTTTTAAGGTGTTTTTAATACCTTTCCCAGACCAAGCTCCCCTCAGCTTTGCTCACCCTTCCTTGGTGGGATACTGAACATGTTTTCAGAAAGGCAGGTTGCTTTCTGCTTCATTTCCTCTTAAGGTGAACAGCACAGGTATTGTTTTCTGAAACCATCTGAAATTTATTCTGTCACAGGATTCCCACCATCACCTCCCTCAGGTGGCTCATATCTGTAGCTGAGAGATTGCCCACTTGCTTATCATTCCCATACAGCCCTGCCTTGGAAAACCAGCTTACTCTGGGTGGAAACCATTTGTTTGTCCACAAACCATCCACTTGAGATGATTAACAGCCCTCTGCTGTTACTCCTGGGGTAGGGTTAATTCAAGATGATGCAGGGAAACCTCAAACAAACAGAGCTTGCAGACTGAGACCTAAATCACACAGAATCCAGGCAGAAATCTTCAGAGGCAGATGGCACCTCCAAACCTCTGGCAGCCAACTCCACAGTGGGAATGGGGAAGGGGTGAGGAGCCCAGGAGCCTGCACAGCTGCTTGCTAAAGACCCTTCAAGCCATAAGTTGCAGAGTCAGCAAAATGGGCACCAGAGGCTCTTGGCAGTGGGGCAGCCTAAGAGTAAAACCTTGAAGTTTTGTTATTAGATGCCATATTAGTTGCCATTAGATTCCATACATTTGTTTTCCTGTTCAACTAATATTCATTCTTCTTAGTGTTACCCAGAACCTCAACATAAGTGAGTAGGAGAGCCATGTTTGTGCCTCTGCACTGGCTGCCAATGCTTCACCAAAAATCTAGCCCTTTCTTTCATTCAGTGTCATTGAGCCCAGCAGCAGCTGGGTTCCCACTAAGCACGATGTGCTCACTGTTCTGCCTGCAGATAACTTTGAGGACCCACCATTCTTTATTTTAATAGACTGATTTATCTGTCTATCTGCGTACGTGTGTGTGTGTGACAGAGAGAGAGACAGTGAAAGAAAATAGCAGAATACATTTTTTGTTTTTTTCTTTCTTATCTTTTAATACTTTAAAAGAAAATCCAAAATAATTTACTCATGCCTATTTTTCACATTGACGATACCAAACTTTTCACTAGATGCGTGAATAGGAGCTTATGAGGTTTTTGCCAGAGGCTGGCAAATCAAAGTCTTTCAATTTTAGTTGGAAATGTGAACTAAACAGGGAGATTTTGTTGGTTTTGTTTCATTTTGCTTTGTTTTTCTTAATAATCAGCCTCATTTTTTAGAACCTCATCATACTATTGTACAGAGAGAAAAAAAATAAACTCAGCTTTTCAGCTAAGAGTTATGGATATCATTTGCAAAAATGAAATGAGAAAGCAGGTCATACAGCTCACCACCTTGCACAATCATTCATAAAGTGACTACTTTAAGACCCCCTAAGCGTTTTATTTTAGTAAATTTTCATGTCAGAAGTTACACTATATTTGAAGAGGATTTACAGGAGGGAAAACATTACCTACATACTGACTAAAATTCAACACCTTTCACAAACATTTCAGGTTAAGCTGTTCCAATTTCCATTATCTTGTACATTCACAGCATTTAGACACAAGAATGACTGGAGTAAAATGCAAAAGAAGTTAAAATGTCAAAGGTCCCCAAAATAAAAGCAGTGTAAAACAAAGAATATAAAGCAAAAACTCTCAGTAAGCTCTCTGCACAGCAGTTACATATGAGGTTTCATCAGACGGCTTACATAGCCAAAGCTGCTCTTATCACTTGGACATTCTTTTTGTTTGTTTTCATTTTTCAGTGAGCTAGAGACCAATCCTAATTCTAACAAAACTTTAATGTGTATGTGTGACAGAGGAAGGTCCTGTACTTGTTAAATTTCTTTTAGGCAGTTTCGTCAGTTTATTAGAGCAAAGACAGAATCTAAATTATCAAAAACATGCCAGTTTTGGGTGTCCTTAGGATAAGCCACTCTTTTCAATTAGGACAAAACGCACCACTACATAATAGTCTTTACAGGCTCATAAACTACCATACCACCCAAGATGTTAACAAGCTGGCATGTTTTGAGCATCAAAGATAGAGAGGAAACTGTGTTTACATGTTTGGCACAAAAACTAATGAGGAAAGTCAATTGGCCCTTTGTCTTGAGGGTCTGAAGAGCTGCACTCTAATGTTTGGTTTCTTGGTTGGCACTTGTTCAAGTAATCACTCGTGGCCTGACAAAGCAGCACTTGTGTTTTATTAGTGGCCATGCTGAACTCTCCTGCCTGGGCTGTGTTGTCTCTCAATAGAGAGCTGCACCAGAGGGCACACTTATTTGAAAACACTAAATCAGAGCATGATGATCTTTGCCCGACAAATACAACCAAGAGAGCAGAAACAAATGTTGACAACAGCTCTCCTTTTGTCGGAGAAAGTGAGGAAACAACAACTGGCATGTGTGTGCATGTGTGCGCGTAAGAACAGTCCCGAAACAGCAGCGACAAAAACAGCGTAACTTTGTTTCCATAATGAGTCGCTCAGAGCCACCTGCATTTGCTCCATCCTTGCGAATAGCTCGTCGGCAAGGCTGAAATTCGTGTTACTGGCAGCTGGGAGAGCAGACATCACATTTTTAATGTGTTGGGTCAGACTGGCACAGGCAACAAGGTACAGGCTCATGAAGAGGTAGTATAGTCCAAAGAATTTGAAAGTCACTGTTTCATCTACTTGAGCCAGGTAAAAGGCAAACCCTGGAGAGTCGCGTTTCTTTGTCTGATAAAACTCAAGCCTTCAACTTTCAAACACTTTGAAAAGCACAGACTTGTCAGAAAAATTGGGCTGAGATTCGTGATTTGAGAAATTGGACTCTCTTGTGAAACTGTTGGTACTCTTGCCAGAAAGACGATGAGAACAAACTTGCAAACTCTGACTCACGGCAACAGTCCCACTGACTGTAAGAGATAATTGCGTGGAGACAAATTAACTGTTCCACTTATGTCTGTATGTAGGAACCTTCACCAGTCTGGAGGTGGGAAAAAGTTGTCCAGAGGGATACAAAAATGAAAAATAATTACTAAATTGAAGATCCTTTATCCTGGGCTATTTTGTTTAAACCATCTCTTCCCATCACTTAGAATTTCCTACTTAGAACATAAGTTTTGCTACAAAGATTCACATGACACCTCCATTTAACTTCACTGATTCGACCAGGCCATCCATTTTTAATACAACTACTTACAGATATGTTAGATATATGTCTAAAATTCTCCAGTTTTGTAGCTCTAATCTCAGACATTTTCTGAAGTTGTGATGGGGTGAGAGAAATAGTAAATCTTATTAATTGTTTTTTCAGTGATAATTGAGTCTGAAATTGAATAATATCATATTAAAGCCTTATATATATGAAGAACTATTTTTCTTTTCACATTTCAGTGTATGGAATGTAATTTTGAACATTTTCCTGTGTTCAATTCATGACAATTTGCAGTCATATTACAATTTAAATTACAGAAGTGGGGAAAAAAGGAAATATAACAGTGAAAGAAGTTGTCAGGTTAAAAAAAACCCACAAAACAACCAATAAAAAAAATCCACCCACCCCACCTCAAAAAAAAATCGAGAATGTGGTCTCTGAGTTTTCATAATGGTATAAATACGCAACCATCACCTGATGGGTTAAAACTCTCCAGAGTAGGCAAGAAGATCAAAATATGGCTCACTACACCTTTTCAAAAAACTTGTGACATCTCAATCAAGCTGAATATTATACACGTCATAGCTGAACAATCTCTAAAATTGTCCTGCCACCAAAATCATTAACCGATCTGTGAAATCCTGTAACAATTCTGGAATCATACCTGAAGGACAACAAATTGTGTTTGCAGTAACTGTGTGTCTGAAGAGTCATCTTTTCTTAATTTTCATCTGAGATTCTGAGCACAGTTTTTGGCTTTCAAAGATGCTTTAGTTAATAAATGTCATCCTCAGCTCAAGATGATCATCAAATTGCAGCAGTCTTTATGTGGCATATAATACTGCATTGCTTGTCTGATAAAACTCCAGTGGAGAGGATCTAGTAAAGCATTTCTGCATTCAGTTAGGTCTTGGCAGCTGCCTCTCATCTGTCCAGAGAACAAATTCTGCCTCAGAAGAATACCTTGTAGGATTATTTCAGGGCACTGCAAAGGATGTGCTACTTTGACACAAAATACATATTCTTACTGTAGTCCTCAGGCTCCCCAGTCCACTCCTCCAATGGCACTCTCTCGGGAGAAAACTCTCAGTGAGCGCTCATTTGAACTTTCTAACCTGCCCTTTGTTGAATACTTAGGGGTTCAGGCTTAAAATCCAGCTTTAGCAGGAACTTGTATCTGCCCAATGAAGATGCAAATAAAGAACGCCTTTTTTTTTTTTTGTGAACTGAGTCTAATATAGCTTGTTAAAAGGACAGAATTTTGGTATTTGGCTCTGTTTTGGAGAACAAAATAGATATTATTTTTCTGTTCTATAGCAAAGTTTCTTTCTGTCACACAGTGTCAGGAATCAAGCAATCCCCTAAAGAGTAGCATGGGAACTGAATGAGAAAATATAATATATAGCTGACACTGGACCTTCTGAAAAAGTCTCTATTAATTCAGACCCGTCAACACTTAAGTTTACCTAGGGGACCAGCAGTTTCTATATTCTATTTTTGTTTTCTCCTCTAAGATTAGCCATTTATTTCAGCAACTACAACACATTTTTTCAAACATTTCACAAGCTTTTCTTTGTCTGGAGGGAAACAGCATAGCACTCCCCATTGGCTTAGAGATTATTATTAACTCCTGTGTTGTAGTGGTGTGAATTACACTCTAAGACATAAATAAGGCATGTAGCATACAAAACAGCATAAAGACATTTTCATTATTTCCTCCAAATTTAGATCAAAATTGTAATCAATTTCTTATATTTCTGCACTTTGTCCCCACTATTTCTGTGTGTTAGACTATTTAAAAAATATTCCAGTGATTTTTGATAACTATATATTACAGATAATGTTTGTTGGTTTCCAAAAGACTAATTGCATAGTACTTCATATGGACATCTAAGACGCATTTCTTTTGTAAACAGAAATTAAATATTGATTATTGTTTCATTCTGATGATAGTAGTCAGAATTAAGTCACACATGTAGAGACTCTACAAAGAAAGTTGCAGACCAGAGCAATAACAAAAGATAAGAAAAATTAAATTCTTTAACCTCAGCTTTAACCATCCTTTGTGAAACACATTCATTTC
>NW_010202563.1:11170-32021 GCF_000695765.1 Mesitornis unicolor | reverse complement strand
TTCCCTACAGTTTTGTTTTTTTTATTCAAATGTTTTCATGGAAAACACTGCATTTCTATATTTTCACTGAAAACCAAATATCTTATTTTCAACTGTTGTATTTATAAGCTCCTAATCTGGTATATGCAAAGACACATGGAAATGCTTTGCACTGTGAATTAAAATTAAAAAAAAATACAGTTGAAAGCTAATTTTTCTGGTGCTTGTGTAGTATTAATACAAAGCAAATTCAGTAAAGACAATGTCCTTAGCACCTACACCTATAAACATTCCTTGCTACTTCAAAAAACCCAAGTTTTTTGCCTATAAAAGAAGAAAAACAGAATCACTCCTTTTCAATGTGAAGCTTGTAACTGTAGCACTTTGCAATATGAGTTATTTCCTGGAAGTTAAATTTATGATATGCTGGACTAAAGTGAGCGAAGTGGTATCACACTATCACACTGTGACAGATATCTATAAAGGATGTGATTCTACAGTACTGCCAGCAGAATTATGAAGAATAGGAAATGTTTTCAGGAACGGCCATTTTTACCCTAAGCCTTCATGGAGTGTAGAGACACAGGAATTTCAGTGCAAAAAAAGAGTAAATGTGAAAAGCATCTATTTTAGCTGTGCTGTTTACGCTGATGGAAAGATAGGTTCACCATGACGGTAGAATTGTAACAATACAACTCTTTCCTTAGACTTTCTTTGTTAGAAATATCTCTGTGCAGAAGAACAGATAAAGTTAGCCCCACTATTTTTCCTAATAGCGAACCTTCTGCAACAGGGTTTTAGCCATTAATAAATATGAATTCCTCTATGGACATATTTGTTCTTGGACACAGTTAGCAATGTAGTACCTGAATCAAATGAAAATAGGAATAAAATATTGCCATATCATCTGAAAATCAATGGCACTTATATAATAAAACGTTACAAATCTCTGGGTCTAGCAAAATGGATATATTAATAAAAATACCTCCAGTATAAAATATTACCCAATGTAATCAACTTCCACAAATATATTATTTAATCCTTTATCTTGCAATGATTTCCTATAAGACTTAGAAAATATCTCTACACTTCTAAAACTACCAGTTTTCAAAAGACAAATTACCAGAACACTGCTTTTCATCTAACCTTACACAGATAAATCTCTCATTATCCTCAATAAGAACTTGCGTTAAACTAAACATCTAAACCAAGGTGCTGAAATCTAGGCTACAAAACCCAAATATAAGTAACTAAAAAAACTTGATTTTCAGACTATGACCGCCCAGAAATCTGACTGATATGCTGGAAAACAAAATTGAGAATCTTCAGATGTTTCTGCTTATGTATTTTAGGATAACTTATGGTCCTAACTTCAAGCACTCTCATTTGAATGTTTTGACTAATTTTTTTCACTAATCTTTCCTTACATCTTTTTATTGTTTAACCACTTTTCTTTGGTACTTAGCTTTGAGCTTTGCAAGTTCAAAACCATACCTTTTACTCAGGCAACATGTTTTTCCAGTGACAGCATACTCAAGCGTCCCATTCTTAATGGCAGCAACGCAAACTCATCCAAATAAATTACAGTTAACCTTTCACAACTGGTGTAGACCTGAGAGACAGACCTAATGAAGTACATATTTAAAACAGTCTTTTTGTCCACATGGCACACTCAAGAGCTTTTAAATCGAACCAGACTTAGGATGTGGCTTATGTACTTTGTTTTGCCTTTAATTTCCTAATAGCATGTGCTAATGGTAAAGGAGAGGTATGCAAGTATTCAGCAAAATGTGCATTTGTCAAGAAGACCTGCAGCAGTGGTAAGAGTGGCTTCAGCTTCCTCTTTCTTGCAAAAGGTAGTGGACTGTATCTGTTCTGTCTCTGAAAATACCTGACAATGAGGCCTTGGAAATAGTAAACAGAGAATCCCCCAGCCAAGATGCTTTCACAGAGTTGCAAGGATGGGCACATGCTGACAGAGGCACTTTGCTCCCACCAGCAGCTGCTTGGCCTTCCCACTCCTTCATCTTAATCACCCTGCCCACAGAGCTCTTCTCAATGCAAATCCCAGTGCTATAGAGGAGTGTGACATGGGCAGCTGAGGTCTTTCTTCCTTGCAAAACAGAAAGAGGTCTGTTTGTGGAGGGTCCCTTCCATGCTTGGATGAATGGATAAACATCGTCCCTGCACACATACTGCCCCTAGTTACACAGACTGGACATCGACATTTTGTGGGTCTAAGGAAGTAGGGACCTGAACCCACAACAGTGGCTTGGTCTGTCTGAACTAGGGCTTACTACAACATAACATATGGCTCCAGTGTTGAAGAATCTTAGACTAAAATGTAAGCAAATCAGATACAAGCACAATACTGTAGGTGTTACAGGGAACCTTAATTCTTGCACTCCTGAAGGTCCCATACACTTTAAGAATAACTCTGACGGACAAAAGCTGTAAGTGGGGTTTCTGACTGGAAAATCCACTTCCTGCCAGTTCGATTAAGCTAGCTAATTTTCAGTCAAACACACTAATTTCCAGACAGGTTCTTCCGATGTTTTCCCTCTGTTTGCAATTTGCATCATTAAACAGCTTGGTGTTTCAAAGCAGCCACAGTAGTAAGGTCACAAGGTTTTATGTTAAATAGCAACATCCTCAGCTTTTTAAAGAAGAAACAGAGATCAGCTGATCTGATGGCGCATAATTTTCTTTCTTTCCCTTTTTTTCTCTGGAGTGAGAAAAAGGAAGGATAGGAGCTTCTTATGGATCACAGACATTTTACTCTGGAAGAAAGAGCAGATCTATAGGTCTTTGTGCTCTCGAAAGCAACACAGAATCACAGGTGTCCTTGATTATCAAGAAATCTTCTTCTTTTCTAATGGTTTCCCCTTCTCTCCCTGCGAACAGCAGGTCACCTTTCAGGCATGAATGCCTCATTTTAAGAGGCACAAAATTCAATCTTAAAAGGAAAATTTTAAATAAAGCTATAAGTTGAATTTGAAGATTAAAAAATATGCTTGCCAACATTCAGTATGTCAGAAAGCAAGGCTGTGCTGACCTATCCAGGGTAAACAGTGATAGTAAACAGATATTTCTCAATTAATTCTGCCTGTGCTCTGTTTCCATATCTGAGGAATATTGGTAGCAACACAGCAAATAAAGTGTGACACAAAGACACCTTCATTCAGTCTTTCTCCCAGTAAAATTGCTTTTATTTTTTCCCACCTGCTTTTTTTTATGGTCACACAAAGTGAATTTGTGGGCTATAGCTGCCCTGAAGCAGTTTTTCGTGCCTTGGGAGGCTGGCTGGTCACTGGGATTGGAAAAGCCTGAACCTCATAGCTCCAAGCAGTTTTGACAGCTCCTGAAGATGTGTACCAGTAAATACTCTTAAACCGAACTTAGCACTGCATCAAAGGCTCGCGAGCCAAGCTGCCCTCACAAAGCTGCTCTCAGTCCATCAGGGCTCTGGGACACGCAGCCTCATGCTGGAAAAGCTGCTGGCAAATTGCTCTGCAGCTCCGCATCCACCAGATTTAACATCCGTTTACATGCATTTTTATCTCACGGACATACACACACATACGTTTCAAAGGTGCGCAGCGAGAAACTCTGAATGTCAGGAAAATCATAGCTGAAAGCAATGGTTTTTGTATAATTACGTGTTCATACATGTAGGTATCAATGTATGGATGAGTGAATGTGGGATGTATATATCGATAGGTAAAACAAAGTTAGAATAAATGCAGTGTTCCCTATACCTCGCATTACGATTAAGACTGAGAGTGATATATCTAAAAGGCTTGTGTAGTGATAAGTTTGTCAATTTTAAAATGCTCATAGGTAGAAAAATGACAAGGTACTCCTGGAGACAGGGAAAACATACTTTGCCACATGCACAGAGGAAGATACAGATGTTCTGACCTGTGTGGGAAAAGATAAACAAAATATAACTCTCCATTTTGAAGGAAACATAATTGTAATTTTATCCCTCAGGCCTATTTGGGAAAAAAATGTAGTTTATGATGCATTGCACTCTTGCTTTGCTTAGAAGTCAGATGCTACAATTAAGACAGTTGGAAAATTCAATTCAGTTTAATTCATTATATATTTTTCCCCTTCCAGAGAGCCATGTGATGTAGTAGAAGATAAGAAAACATGTCTTGTCATTCAATATTTATTAAGCAAACTAAAATATCCTGTTTTGCAGAAAACAAATTTCATTTTGCCTGTCATACTAGAACCCAGTGCCAGCCTGATCTGTTGTATAGTCTCACTGAACCCAGTGACTTTGAAGTATATCGTGTATACAAATGTCGTGCTGTAAGCAGTCCTGTACTATCAGCATGTGTGGAGACCAGCGTGAACTTGCCATTCAGAGAAATAGAGGGCTGTGAAGAAGGGGAGAGAAATGTGTTATCTTTTCTTCCTTATTTAGGTGCTGCAGAAGAATATGAAAGTAGTTCAATAAGGCAAATGATCCAAGAACAGCTCTTTTGAGTATGTTCTGATGTGTGCAAACATGACATATTTAATTAGTATTACATTCTATCTCTTATAAGAAATCCAAGATTAGAGATAGGATAATTATCTTTTAACAACATACAGCTGCTAAACTTCTCAGGAATATGGTACCCAACATTGGTTCTTAGAGCACATCACAAATAACCACTTTCACAGCAGAACAGTTACAAATGTCACATCATGGAAAAGAAAAGCCAGTGTAGAAAAAGGGAAGAATTTTCGTTCTTATAGATAAAGCAGGGCCTCAGAACCTCACACCTATGCAGCAAGCAAATGTGATTAAAGGCAGAACAAACAAGCAAAAACCTTGCATTAAACAGATCATGAATTTGCTTGTGGGTCTGTAACAGATGTGTTACTAAGGATGCTTTGTTTATCCAGTTGCAAGACTGTCGGAGAGAATCATTCCAGTGATGCTGCTTATCATGCTTTTAATTCTGCTCAGGCAAAACTGTTAGCTTTGAAAAAGCAATTTTTTTTTGGCCCTACTCTATCTGGCTGCACAGAATTTTCAAAGCACCACAATGTTGTAAAAAATGCCCTTTTAATCAGATTACCCTTGGCGAATGTCCCAAACTCAGGCTGAAGTGCAGTGCTTGTGGTTTCTCAACAGCTTACACTAAGCCTGCACCATGGAAATAATCTACTTTTAAAACCCAGGAAACAAATCGACTGCACTAAGGACATAAGTCGCTGTCATTAGGGAGTGATTAAGCTAAACATTTTTATACACTCTGGTAGCCCAGTTTCATATTGTGCTGAGAGAAAGAACGGCACCCCAAATGACTGCTTGTTTGACTCAGCCACCCCAAAAAGATCTGGTCTTACAGAAACGAAACTGAATTTTCCCCTAATGATCACAAAAGGAAAAAAGAGAGAAAGATAGATATTTGCTTTTAATGAATTAGAAAATACAGTAAAATCAGCTTTACAAGCAATCATTCAACTGAGGATCATGAGTTTGTTTAAAGACTATACACGATATTTTTTGACACACATTAGCCTCTCCTAAAAATCCTGTCACCTTATATTAAATTACTGCTACTTGTTTTATGCAAACATGTTTCCTTTAATACATAATTTATATTGGAAATTCTGTGTGTTTTGAAGAGGCAGCTACCATTTTTCCAATTTACCATGATAATGCCATATCTTCATCTTTCTGTGATGTCGCATTTTTCATAGTGGGAAAATACAACATCGAGATGTTTGAACAGAAATTACTCCAACTCCCCCAATTTTCCTCTAACAAAACTGTAAAAAAAGAATATGGATCTGACTCTGTCTAATCAAATTATCTGGTGTCTGAGACAACTTTGCTATTTCGGTACATGCAGATCCTAAAGAAGAAAGGCTCTAGATGTCAGATGCTAGTGCATGAAGAGCAGAAGGTGTGTTTGCAGGAGGGAGGGAGGATTGTTTTTGTTTTCTGCATAAGTCTAAGCTCAGGTCTGACATAGATGGGATGTTCAACTGGTCTAAGGTACAAATCAGTTCTGTTCTTGATCCCTACTTTGGACATTTTGCTGATAGTTCATTTCTAATTTATGAAACATGTCATTAATCCTCAATCTGTCAGCCTCTTTTTGACAATAATTCAGTCTGACAGTTGAAGGATTAATATTTATTAAACACCCTGTACTTTAGAAGTCAAAGAAACGCTCAATTCATTTCCGCACCAAAATCTTCCAACTCATAGGAAGCACTACCCCCAATCCTCTCACGCTTCCTAAAAACCGAATAAACCCAACCGACTACACAATAAGAATAGCAGATGACCAAGAGAAACACAAGAGAAACAAAATAAAAAGGAAAAAAAAGTAATTACAAGTAATCTTTCAAAAGACTTGGTAGTGGATTCATTTAAGGTATTCCTCTGCCCAAGCATATGTTTTCTCACTCTTCCTTCCCCTTCTACCCCCCTCCCCTTCCCCACTCATAAATAATTCATAACCTGATAAATATGCAATTTCAAAAAAGTGCAGACATGGCAGCACTGCATTAAAAAAAAAAAGGCTTGTGCTTTTCACACAGAAGACCTGAGCTGCACTTAACGGATGACAGATTTTCCAGTATTCAAAAGCTGTATTATATATATATGATAGGAGTGAGATGGTATTTCTGGTCTGATTCCTTGCTAGACATGTTGTGAATTGTCTGTGGAAAGCTGTAACATAAAACAAATGGTGGTATTGGTTTGGTTTGGTTTGGTTTGGTTTGGTTTGGTTTGGTTTGGTTTGGTTTAGTTTGGTTTGGTTTGGTTTGGTTTGGTTCATTCTTTTTCTCTTCTTTCCTTTTCGAAAGAAGAGGTGAGGTGGAAAGTAACAACATTCCCATCATTTAAAGTTTGGCTCAGCGCACATATTCAGGTCATTATAAAATTAAAGACCGAGTACAGACAGAGAAGGAGCACAGCCACTCGCTTTCTGGTGTAGCCGGTACAGAATTTGCAGGTAGCACACGTGCCGTACGTAATTCTGTGGTGATCCCACCGGGAAGGTCTCCCTCCTCTCAGAGTCCCCCTAAGCGGTGGCCACTTACAGGCTATTGCGGCAACGCTCTTCAGGGACCAATTTCACAGGCTTAGCAGCAAAGGGCTCTGCCTGCTGCTTGCATGCAGGTAAAGCTCACCCGAAGTAAGACACAGAATGAGAAGCAGAGCAGAGCACCTCCATTTTGTGGGCTAATTGCTTGATTATCAGGCTGAAACAAAATGGAGGAAAGACTTCTTTTGTTTTTTCTTTTTTCTTTTTTTTTTTTTTTTGCAAAAGCAGCTCAGGGCTGACGTGACAGAAAAGATAAAGTATTGGGAGAAAAATGGTGCTTAAGGAGCATTGTCATAAAATCACTAATATGAAATGGAATATGATAAATATAGATAATGTGTACACATTCCTACAGCTAATATATGCACAGGACTCATGTGCAGTTGATCTTTGGGTTTAGCAACAGTTAGAACATAAAAATGATTTCAACCCATGAAGTGTAACCTTTTGGATGAACATTTAAATTGGAAACACCATGGGTAAGAAATAGACCTCAGCATTTAATTTGGACTGGCTAGTTGGAAGCCTTTATTTACTGTACAATAATTTCAAATTTAATTAAATAACTCTGCTGATGCCAGTCACATCAGCACTGTAAAGATGATTAATCGCATGCTTAAATGAAATATAAATTGCCTTAAAAGTAACATCAATGCAGAGTTCTCTATGCATAGAACGTACAATAGATTTAAATGCACGAGCCTACCTGCATTCTTTAGAAGCACGCCATAGTTAAAAAAAAACAGGCCCTACATCTGAATGTAGCAACTGTATCAAAACCAGCGCGTTTTATGAGTTTCTATTTTTCAAGGCAGGTCTGATTATTTTTTCCCCCTTGCTTGACATGTTTTCTTTTTTTTTATTTTGCAGGAGAGCATTCACACAATTTGCATTGTCATCTCATGGACTAGCTATCGATAGGCAAACAGGGGCTGAGGCACTGTAATACGGGGCTGCGCTGTCACAACAAGGCAGCTGGACGGTTATATATTCCACTTTGTTTCCATTGTATTTCAATCCACAGAAGCAGCAGGACAAAGGGCCTGACAGAGTTAACCATGGATTGTCACCTTGATTTGTCCAGTCTAGCAGATATGCAGAAATGAATGATACTCTGCTTATGAGCACAACGCAGAAGAAAATAAGCTTGCAAACAGCATTTTCTAAATTGTGCTAACTGTAAAAAAAAAATAATAAAAAATTAAGTATCTTTCAAGATGCTACATCCTCCATAGGGGAAATAAAAGCAGAAAGAATCATCAGATTAGCGAATACACAGAAAGACGCTTCTCCTGTGACACCGTCTATTGGAAACAGCAGAAGCAAGCTCTGTGACTAAGGGCTGAGTACTCTCTGACTAATCTGCATCATGCTGGTTAATTTTTCAGGAATGTTATGACAGTGCCTCAAAATTGAAGTTTCTATCACAAATGTCAATACTTTGGGGCAGGGACCATTCCCTGTGTATGTTAAACTTGTTTGCGGGGCTACACCCTTAACGCTGCATAGGGAGGTGCAGTTATACACATGTGGAATACAGTAAACAAAGCTATTTCCAGAAAGAGGCAGCAAATTAAAATCTTATTTTCTAAAAGAGTAAAACCAGCAAGTGCAATTTCTACTCTAATATAGCTCTGAATTAAATATAAAGAATGCCTTATTTAACAATTACTACTTAGAATATCTGCAAAACAGGCAACTTCTATGAGGAAATTCAGTAGTGAGGTGATAGAGTTATAATTAAAATTCAGGGATGCTTCTTTTAATTTGAAAAGTCTCAAATTTTAGCAAAATCCTGTACATAATAAACAAAAAAATCCAATTTAAAAAATTGAAGGAACAAGTTGTCTTTTGCCTTTTTTCTGAGGACATGAAAATTCCAGCTTATGCTACTGATCTGTAAGGCAAATTAAACTGAAAAAAGGGAGATGACTCAACAGAGCAAAGGTCAGTTCTGAAACACCTTAATTTTTTATCAAGGACAAAGACAACCAGCAAGAAACCTCGTTGTGGTATCTGACAACCACGTGTTTATTAACTATATGAAAGACACAATCAGACTCTCATTTTGCTTATACAACATACCTCATCAGAATGGACAAAATTCTTGCCTCTGAAGAAAAACCTTTCAGAAGCACGTCATTTATACGTCTTTTTTATTTATGAGATAAGGCTTATCAGAAGATGCAGTATTACACATCACAGTAATGTATTCACTTCTGAGCATGCAGTATTTTAAACAGGCATGAAAGACTAAATGCAGTTAATATTTTAGGGTTGTTATTAGTTTTTAATAATAGATTGGATGTTTTTTGCATTTGTATATACATTTTGTTGTTCCACTCAATGTGTAACCATTCTTTTAATAGTGCAAGAACCCACACTAAAATATAACATGCCATCATACTGTCTTAAGTATCTACTTGAAGTTACATTATGTATCAGAAAAGGAAAAAATATATAAATCTTACCCATATACTGGAATGCTAATGTGCATCCATCACAGAGCTACATATTCATAGTAAACGTTTCAGCCCAAATAAAGCCCATTGCATTATCACATACGCATAAAAAATAAGGAAAAAAATTAAAAGCTCATTTTGTTCTTTACCAAAATTGTTTAGGAAAACCTAAAGGCACCAAAAGAACCATTTATTGTCCAAGGAGAAAATTGCACAGATTTGTCTTTCCTCGGAATTCTTTGCAGCCAACCGTAATAGCTCTTTGACAGTTCACCTGACTGCAGCAGAAATGGGAATGTGATGGTTACAGTGGATGACAGAAAGGGGCCATTTGAAGTGCTGTTATGCAGTTTACATGAGAAGATTTCCACAGATTTTGGCTTTATTTAGTTAGGTTATGTACATTTTTTGTTGGTTTTGTTTTTGTTTGTGTTATTTTTACATAAGGGTGTGTGTCTTACAATAGTAAAGGGGATACTCTTTTCTGCCATATAGAATTGCACACCTTAACATTTAAAATTTCATAAGTAATTCCAAACTGGCTTGCCGAGTCACCGTGCTTTGCTACTAAAAATGAAAATGCGTACATTCTATTCTCTCTTGCCCATGACCACATTTTAAATGACTGTTTTGTATGTTTTATTTCATCTGGTTTACGTAGCAATTTCAGTCAAATATAAACCAGGTACTTTATGTTCATACTTAAGCAAAAGCATTAGTGGAAGAACAGTTTTTTAAAACACATTTGTGGCAGAATGGGAATCCTTTTTTAATGTCAAACAATTAAAAGGATATCCTGAAAACCTTACACTCTGAAAAAAAATAAAAATCATCTTTGTGTACCTTGCTGAAAGGACCCAATTCTGCAAGATCTCGTTAGGTTAAATGGCCCCACTGAAGCTCATAGGGCTTCTCAGAAGAGTAAAGTCTACTCACATGAGTCAGCACTTACAGCACTGAGCTGTGACATTTAAGCATTTTATGGAAGAAATTGAGGTGTTTTTGCTTTATGGGACTGCTGTGTTTTAAGGATCTTGACATTCCTGAGAAGATGAACCTAAACCAACAAATAAATGTATATGGTTCTTTTTATAAGCTGATAGAATACAGAAAAACATGATGGTAACGTGTTGGTCATTTTACACCGCAATATTTGAAAGAAAAAAACCACATTTACTGTGTAAGGAGGAAAAAGGTATAAAAGTGATGATGACTGAACTACAGTCTCCTAACTTACTCTGCATTTGTGGGTGATTTATAGATTTTACAAAACAGAGAAAATAAGCAACTGTACCCTTGATACATTGTTAAGGAGGCCTTCTATGATTCTATTTTCTGCATAGGGTCAAGACTGTTGACATGGGATTAATCAGCTGCTCCTTCTAAGCCATGAATCAGGACAAATTGTTGTCTGTTCCATATAATACAAATGCTTGAAAATTGAATTAAACATAGAAAGTACAGAAATATGTGAAAACCCACAGAAGTTACAGGTATTAATCGCAACCTTGGTATGACAGATCCTTTCTGCTCTTGCATTTTGATGAATTCCAGCAGTAATGACAAGAAAACAATGCTTAATTTTTCTCCCACTTTCTGAAAATGCAATGAATCTTTGCAGTGTATTGCTTTGTCAGATTATATTTTACTGAAATGTAAAATATTCTGTGTCTGTTCCTACAGCCAGATCTCTACATATGTGTATTTTGTCCTATTTACAAGCAGAAAAGATCCAGTTATCCTCTGCATAAGCATATGTTCTAGAGAACATACACCTACACCTAAGTGTAGCCTGCTCCCCAGATTGTTGTTAGCTTATTTGTCAGCCTGTAGAATGATAGGATTTGAGAATATTGGGTGCGAAAGTGTCTTCAGGAAGAGGGAAAGAAATCATTCACTATTAGAGATAAGTATGACAAGCTCCTTTTTACACTAGGATACACTTGTATTAAACAGAATGGCGGGGTGCCTGAGTAAGATTGCATCTGTTACCAATGATGACATGAAAATGGACACTTATTAATCACTGTTTTGAAAATAATTATCCATAGCTTTACAAATCCTGCTAAAGTCAGGATTTTTTTTTACTAAGTGTTCCCTGACATTCAAAATACTCTTTTCTCATTACAAAGTTAAAAATTAAACTATTTTGAAAAGCAAGTGTTAAAAATGTGCAGCAAATATGTAGGTTAGTAATAATTAGGATGTTAATACAGACATTTTATCGTTATTGTAATAATAAACAAGTCATAGGTATTCAAAAAAGGTCATAGTTTTTCAAAAACAAATACTTGATCTCTCTGATGTTTCATAAATATTTTTTGTGGAAGTTAAAATATCGCAGGTAAAATTGTTCAACTTTTAATGAAAGAATTGGCTTTTTGTTGGTCACAAAAATAATAAAAATTATTATATAGAACATTTCACTAAGATGGATGTAAAACAAAAATTGCTGCATAAAAAGATTTGGAGGATTTTTGCCAATGAAAGTACTTTTGTTGAAAAACAGATTTTATGTGTTTTTTGTTTCTTTTCAGCACAATTCACTCTAGAGGTTAAGCACTTCTATGTTTTGCAATCAAACCACAGTATTAGTATGAGAAACTTTCATAAACTCCTCAGACATTGTAATGCCCTATATTCAAGTACCTCACATGCACAAAGTATATCAAAAACATATTTTGTATCTAATATTAATTACGTGTATAATTTTTATTACATATATTTGCGTGGCGTACTGCTGCACCAACATTATAGAAATATATTAAGGACTCATTTTGGAAAAATCCATTATCTTTACTAGGTGTGGACAAAATGTTTTCTTTTTTTGAACACTTTTTATTTAATTTAGAAGTTATGTTTCAAAGAAATAGTTCCAGTGATGGAACAAAAATTTAGTATTTAAAAGGAAATGACCACGTTGCATTATGAAAAATATCTGTGTATGTTCAGAAATCACATGTGCGTGAATGTATGAGAATGGCTGCAGTGTTTTAAAGCTTTTCTCAGAGGTAACTATATGGATTCAAACTCCAGCAACTTAACTTCTTGTCCAGCACCTTAAATCATTCAATGACTGAATTTTATTTTATACAGTTATTAAAATTTCTAATTGGTTACAATAATAACCTGCTAATCTAATTAAAAGAATACAGAACGTAATGCCAGACTGCCAACATAGAATCATGTAGCAGCCTTAACACACTGCTGCTTTTTCAAAGCTGCATCCCAAAATAATTAAATTCTAGACAGAAAAGTCTTTTTTTAAATGTCCAAAATGAAATATAGGAATATTGTCTGAATTTGAAACAATATTTACATACATATGCAGAGGAAATATATACACTTCTGATTCAAATAAGATTTTGGAGGAAACAGCCATTTTACTATTAATGGAAACAATGAATATAGCAACAATTATTCGCTCAGTGTTGCTACAAATATTGTTTACCACAAGTTTCAGCAAATGTTTTGACAATGATTTATAAGTATGTCTAATAAAAATATCATATTTTTTCCATTCTAGCAGACAGCTAAATATTTTATAAATACAGTTTAAGGTAATGTATTGGTCTATTTTGCAAAGCTTTTTTTCTTGACTTTTTTTGCACTTAATAAAAATGCCTCCTCTGTTAAGAATACTTTAAACTAAAGCAGAAGGTTCATTTTTGTTGTTGTTGAAGTAGGCTGTTCTTTTACTTCCCTTAATACTAATTTGATAACTTTAGCTGCTCTTGAATGTTTGCAGTGTGTGTTATTAAGGATTAAACCTTACATTTATTTGTATAGGTAAAGAACCTGGTATTGCACAAGTCAAGTGGTTCCAGCATGAAAAATAAAGCAATATATTTAAAGAGGTGTTACTATCTCCTTTCCAAGTCCCTTTTTTATTTCAAAGTGCAAATATGGTTATAAATCACATTGCCTAATGCATACAAATGATCAGAATTACAAAACAGACTGGAATACCTGCATCTTCTGTTTAACCTGTGGAGATGACTCATATAATTGAATTGGAATATGGATACTATACTTACATATAAACTTTCACTAACTTGTTTTAAAGATAACTGCTTCATGGAGGAATGAAGAATGTGTGTGAGATACAGCAGGATTAGCTTTTCATAAGGCAGCTAATCCAATAACCTCTCTCCTAAATATCTCACCTGATTAACACAGAACAGTCTTTATTAAAAGGATGTACCACCTCTGGACTTCTGTATCAATTTGTCCTTTTGTATTTGAGAGAGAGAAAATGCTTCTCTGCTTAAGCAAAATTAAAAGAATAACTAGGAAGAAATATCTACTTTATAAAGGTTACGATCAGGAAAGCTTATTTAAGCAACTGTTTTCCTTTATACATGGTTTATGCCCACCTCTGTTCAGAAAAACATCTCTTTATAAACATATTTACAAACATATCAATCCCAGAACCCGGTGGATTTAGGCAGGAGGGTACCTCATTCCAAAAAACCCCACTGCTAGGGTTGTACACCATTATTGATGCTCTCTGGAGATTAAAACACCCATGGGTGATACAGGCACCCTTTTTCTGCCGTATAGACAAGCACCTACTTATATGCCTTGTCAGATGACATCTGGAGAGCAACCTGTGGCAGTGACTTCTTTTTGAAGTGTATATTCTACACGTGAAAGACCAGAAATAAAAGCATGTTCCCACTTCATTCATGATATTTTTTTTAAACTCATTGAAATTATGGGGTTAGATACATGATATGTGACACTTTTTACATGAAAAGCATACGCTGTACACAACAGCCAGTTGCTGCACAGAAGAGAGCTACTCATACTTGGAAACCGGTGCTTTCCCACTGAAATACTGGTCCAGTTTGGAAGGGAAAATACTTATGATTCCTTGACCATTTGGCAAATCAAATGCACTGTAGGATTTGAAGTATCCCTCTGACTGGCACCAAAGAACCATCTCTGCCTACTTCTGGCTTCACTTCTGCTGTCTCCTGGAGTGGGGCAAAAGTAAATTCCTGCAGGTAATGGCCTGGAGACTGCTCAACACTGCTAACTTCCCCCATTTTTCATTATCGTGAAAGCACTGCCTTGTCATTTTGAAAATATTTTATATCTTATTGGTCTGTGATGATCTGGCATCATACACCACACTGCAGCATGTAGGACAGAAAACTACCTGAAGGTGTCTTGCAGAGCTTGTTTAGAGATGCTGCTTGGCAATGACTCCTATGCTGCCTTTTGGGTTCAGAGGGAACATCTGTTGGATGCTCTCTACTGCCTTGTGGGGGTCAGTCTGGGGCTCCCCTGGGAGGTTGGAGGGCTGCCACAGCACTGGCCACGCAGCTCAGGAGCTGCCTCCACGTCTTTCAGTCTGCTACCACGTCTTGCCATCACATCGAAGATCCTGATGGGACCAAACTGGGGAGAGCCAAACCTAGGGTACTGCCTGCCTGGGAATGTGAATTACTCAATAGAGCAACAAAAAGAAAAAGCCTTTTCTTTGTGGGATTGTAGGAAAAAAAGAGAAGTGGGATCAGGATTCGTGAAGAAGATATGGTATCAAACCTGCTTTGCATCCAAAATTTTCCAATATTACACCCAAACAAGATGATGTTACAAGTGCATGCCATCAAATCCACTAAACAGTGAGGAAGGAAATGCAGTTGAGGCCATTTCCATTAAAAAAATTGTATTAACTTTACGCACACGCAAGAAAACTATGACAGGTATTGTCCTGTTTGTGACTTTGTTGAGGCATAAACACTTGCAATCTTTATGTAGATGAGTCTTTAAGTGCATGGGTTTGTGTGTGTGTGAAAGAGAGAGGTATTAGGGTCAGGTTCTTGTTTATGACTTGTGAGAGACAGAAACAAGTGTATTTACTTGCACATCTGTAAAGGACATCAGTGGAAACAGGATTAGGCCTGTAATATTATTCCTTGGCCAAGATCTACTCTACAGAAGGTCACTTAGGTGAAAAGTATGTGAAATTGTTATGACAGCTTTTTATGTGTTAATTTGATAAAAGAGATATGGTGCAAATAAAATGGTGCACACTGTAAAAAGATCACCTGCTGATTGAAAGTCCTTTTAGTAGTAACCTGAGACTCTGTCAAACACTGAAGACTAAGTAGTTTAACATTATTTGTAGAAAGGAGCATAATTTTTTATTTTGACAAGAATTTTGTGAGGTTTAGAAAGAAGTCCCAGTGCATGCCAGCTCCCTGGTGCTACTCTCCTATTTAAAATCTGAAACGCCATATCTGTTCTGGGTCTGGTAGGATTTACTCGTGTTCTGCAACAAAAGAAGAGGTCAGTTCTGATGTCTGAAAAATTATTTTCTGACCATAAACCTTAATACTGACTTCTGTTACTCAGAGAGAGAACAAAGAATGTGTTTGGGACAGTGGAGGCTGTGAAGCATTTTTTAAAATGCCTTGTGATGCACCACCACCTCCTCCTTCTCCCAGTTTTCGTATGCTGAACTTGATACAATTTTCTGAGGGAACTTATTTTCAAAGGTAAGTGCTCTACCCCTTGCTGGAAGTCAGCTCCAGGTGCAACCCCAATCCCAAAATTAATTGCTGAATATTTCTGAAAATCTCCCAAAGCTGGGAGTTTGATCTTGTTTTTAGCAAATCATTCTTCCATAAGTCAGGTGTTCTGAACTGCATATAAGCACCCACTGTATTTTAAAATATTTGAATCACTAATGCATACAATAAATAAAAGCTTACGCATAGGTTCAATTGTATTGACTTAATTTTTCTTTTCAAGTCACAGAACATGAGTCCTTTTCAATGAAAGCTTCAGACCATCCTCTTTAAAGCATAGTATATCAATGCTTTAAAAAGAATGTTAAAAATTGAAATATTTTGCCTATTTTGTTCAAATGAATGTGCCCTAAGTTATGCTTCTCAGTTGTCCCAATTTATTTTAATATGAAAAAATCTAATCTCTGCTTGTAAAGCAGATTATGTATGTATTAAATTCTTTAAAATTCGAATATACTTAATGCCACATTAGTTCCAGGCATGCAAAGCAGGAGAAAGAATTATACACCTAAACAAGAAGAATGGGTTTTAAGCTTAAATTTCTACTTTGCTCCAATTCTCATTTGGTAAAATAAAACAATGTACAATCTACCATTTAATGAAATTCAGTAATGAATTCATTTTGGTTTTTGAACAAATCATGAAATAAAATATTTAAAACAGCCAATACTTTTAATTGAGAAAATGCAAGGCCAATGCATTGTTTTAGTTGTTTATAAATGTGGTACATCTGGCTTTTTTACCCATCCCCATCCTCTCTTGCCTCCACTTGGTAAGTTCAATTTCATTCTGCACTTCCAGACATGCATTCAAACATTCTGCTGGTCTCCTTTGTTGCTGACTCCCCTCTGGCCAGGGAGAGGTCAGAGCTCATTTGGACTAGGGCCTAAAACATAGGGGACTCTAGACCCTTTGGCCCTCAAGGTCATGACTACAAGTTCATTAGCTTGCCAAGACATTAATTGTGCTTTGAGTTTGTTGGTCCTGGTTTTCTGCCATGCCATTAGAGGACTACTGCCTCCACAGCTGCAAGTGTGGCGTCTTCCACAAGCATTGTCTTTACAGTTAAATCCTCCACAAATCTGGCTTCTTTAGGACTTGGAATGTAGAACATATTTTTCCCTCAGTTCTTTTTATTGTTATCCAAAGAGGGCAACAATTTGTGATTAGATTAGATTAGATTAGATTAGATTAGATTAGATTAGATTAGATAACTAACTGTTGTGGGAATTGGTACATAAACTCTTAAATTGCAAATGCAACAAAAAAGAAGGCAAATGCAACGCAAGTACAATTCTCTCATCAGAAAGGGCATCCATTACCGTAACAACTCTCTGAAGCCATGGAAGTGACAATGAACGAGACTCAACTGACCAGGTTAAAAAGGAAGAAAGAGGAAGCAAAGGACCATCCAGAAAAAAAGACAAAACTCAGGCATACAACACAGGCACTCCACCTGTGCTGCCCATGTGATATGTGTAACCGTGGTTGAATGAAGTGCTGCATGTTGAACAAAGGTCAACAGATGAAGCAATTTCAGCACATATACATGTTCAAAGGAATTTACTGTTGAGTGCACTGAGGTTTACACTTTGCCTGAAGAAGCAGTGAGAGGGGATGGCATCTGCTTTTCTATTTTGCCATGAAGAGTGCTTGATGTATGAGAAAAGATTTGGCTTCAGACAGAGAGGGCAGCCTTGCCCTTCAGGCAAGTCTCCTTCTGACCCCAGTGGAGGTGGGATTTGATCCACTTGTCCAGATCTGTTTTGTGGGATAACACTAAGAAAGTTGTTCCCAGTGCCCTTGTTGGAGTGGTGAAGTTGTAGCCTTTTCTTTCTAATTAACGCAGTGGCTGCATTTTAAAGGACAAAGTAGAGAATAAGATATAACTCATCCTGAAGGAAAACCAGAAAGCTTTCTTGAGTGTTTGTTGTGTTATTCCTTATTTTAAATTCTGTTTATGTTGCTAAAATTAGCATATATTCTTTCTAATGAATACTACACAGCTGAGAGACAGTGAAAGATGCGGAACGTGAAGCTTGTTAATACCAGTTCATAAAATTAAACCAGACCTGATTTGCAATAAAATCTTACATTCTTGAATTTCATAGACAGGCTGCGATATAATTTCCACCAGACCCCACAAACTATCAGCTTGTGTCTATCTATTTAGTTGGAGTGCTTAGGCAGCCTTCATTGTCAGGGTGTTCAAGTACCTCATGGTCTGCTAATGTATTTAGCTGCACAATGTCTTATTCATCAGAACTCTCTGTCAGCTGCTTCAGCCATCAGCGCCTTTGGCAGATTTCCGCATGGTGCTTTTTCAGGTTGGCTTTTTCTGCTTCTGAGCCAGAAGCTCTGTATCCATGCCCAAGCTGCATTTCTCTGCAGCACCAGGTGCCATGCAAAGCTACAAGTGCCTGCTTCTCCACAAACATGTTTCCTCAGCTCCAAGATGAAGTTCATAACAGGAAAAATTTAGAAAATAAATATTTTATGTTTGCATATTACCTTCTTTGCCAAAGACTTCACCTGTACGGTTCCATAAGACTCAGTCCCCTCAGTCACATTCTTTAACAGGCATAAAGAAAGGAAGCCAGAACTAAGCTGTCAGGGCTGCTCAGAGGGACCTCTGGTAATGCACACATCTCTGTCCACCTCAGAGCCCACCTGAACAATAGGCTAAACCTGACCTTTGGCATGAATAAGAGGCAATGGAAATAAGAGACACACTTATTTGAATAACTTGCTTATTTTATAACCTTTCCCTTGATGAAGATACCTTTCCCCCTTTAAGTTAGTTGGCACTTGGGATCTTTCAGATTTTGCTGCAAGATGTTTGCAAGACCAAGACACAAATAGAACAGCAACATCCACTTGTGAGTGTCCAACCAAGATTTGCTTTTGTGTTTTAAATTTTAGTTTTGATTATTGTACTTCATTACATCTATGAATCTATTTAGTATGAAAAAGCTCCACCTAGAACCTAGAACTTCATGTGCTTGCCAATGAACTAACCGTGCTCTTCACCATGGAGAGTTAGGACTGAGGTTTCTGCCGTGCTACTCAGAACTCCCTTCCCATTACTGTTAACTCTTGACAGGCACCTTCTGCAACAATAAATGATTGGTGCAAGAGCCTTATGCTTACCAGCAACAAAACTTTCACATGATCTGAGCTGTGAGGACAGGGACCCCACCCTGCATGCCAAGAATGGCCAAAAATCTCACCTAGTTCAGAATAGTCTTTGAGTATAGTTCTTCCCAAAACATTTGTCATATACAAGACACTCAGCCACAAACATGTACCATGATCCTCAGAGGTCTCTTCTGACACAGGATATTCTATGAACATGAGCTTTTTAAATCAAAATTCCCTAAGATGTGGAAATTGAAGCCTATCCTGAAATAGTCTCCATGTTTTCAATTGTAACATTTCTAACCAATAATCTACAATGAGAAACAGAATAAAAATCCTACAGTGGTAATTATAATAATTGTTTCTTTCATTACAACTTATGAAAATTGTTTTTAGACATTAACTAGACACCTGAAAAAAACAGATACAAACCCCTGGCTTCCTATTCCACTTCATAAAATTAAACATGACTACACTCTGCCCTATCCATCCTGAAGAAATTGAAGATGAGACTCACCTTTCTTTTATTTATGTTTTCAGTAAACCCATTCAGAAATACAAACACTAGAAATACTCTACTGTGCAAGCTGAGAATATTAAGTTTCATATCTGTAGCGCCACCAGAGGCAGTTCTCCCATTGGATTGTGCCGACCTATGTGCCCATCTCTAAAGCATAAAACAAAATAATGCTGCAGTGTAAGACAGAGCAATTCAGTCATTCTTTAGGAAAAATAGGTTTAAACAGAGCTAGATACTATATCTCTTCCTAATTACTAGAACAAAGAATACTGCTGAATCTCATTAGTGTAAACTATTTTACAACTTGTATTCCATGTGTCAACAAATGTACTCTGATACAAGAAACAGTTGTTTCTTCTCATTTCTACTATAAATTCATAATAATCTCAGCAAGATGATACAGTATGGTAAGATGACAATCTACAGATTCATTCTTATTTCACTTATTTTCCAAATTTCTACTTATGTACTTCTTCGTGTGTTTTCATATTCCATATTGTTCCAGAAAAACACCTACATATAGCCATAAATGCTTTCCTAACACAAATTCTAGAATGACACTGGGGAATCCAGCCTTTTGCTGAGTCAACAACCATGGTGATATCCCAGAACAACACTGGAATTTAATTCTAGTTATTTTTTAAATCTTATTACCTCACAAATTTATATAATATCAATGAATTATAAACATCAAGGGAAAAATAAGATAGTAAAAAAACACACCAGCTGTGGACAATAACAGAGAGAGCTTTGTTGAATGCGAAAAAACAAAGCAACAAAGGACTTTTACAAAAGCAAAATGGAAATGTCTGAATGTTATCCTGTAGCACAGCCATTATTTTAAGGAAAAGAGAAAAATCTTGGTAGAATATCTTTGCTTAGGTTTGGGTCAGCAAGCTCATACACATTAACCTGGTGTGTGTCAACGGTGCTGTGGTTTTCAATGGGGCTATTCAAATACATGCAGTTGCTTACCTCAGATGTGTTTGCAAACCAAAGCCATTTGTGGTGATTCTGTGCCGAGCAACATTCATAAAATTGTCTGGGTGATTGAGGGCCTCACAGCTTCTTGAAACAGCCTGAGACACCAAAATCTTCAGAAAAAAAAAAGTTCAGACTCTCAAAACATTCAGTGACCACCTG
>NW_010202563.1:0-11139 GCF_000695765.1 Mesitornis unicolor | reverse complement strand
CAGGAATGTCTACTCCCATTCGGAGCAAAGGGGAAGTTAAACACCTTGGAGAAACCAGTGCAGTGTGAACACACTTGGGGCTGCAAGAACTAGAAGACGCCATCCTGAGCTTGGGCTCCTACCTCTCCTCAGATGGGCAATTCCTCTTCTCTGTGCAGGGTCTGTAGCTGTGCATGCTTTTCTGAAGGTAGGTATTTTATCCCAGTTCTTCTATTGCCAAAAAGCTAGAGAGAAAAAAGCTTACAGTGAAACATCGAGACCCAGCAAGTTAAAGCAAATTCCAACCAAACAAAATGTGGGCTTAGGATCTCTCTTCTACATCTTTGAGAGCAAGGTCTTGCACATGGATCTGTCCTATTCCTGAAGTACTTTCCCAGTGGTGGTCCTTTGGGGTGGGGAACATGGACATAGCTACAAATTTCTGGATTTCTGCGCCTTTGATGCAGACTCCATTTGACCTTCACACCTCTCAAACGCAATCCAGCACAGTAAGAGTAAATCTGAGAAAGCTAACTCAGACCTTACGGTCAAGAGCTGTAAGAAGGTCATTCTCTGTGGCAATATGGAGGTAGCTTGGCACAGACTTACTGGCAAAAATAAAGGTGGGTTTTGAGCAGCAGTTTTGTGGATGTGCACTATGAGCATGATGGGCTTAGATATCAGAAAAACTACCCTTTTTGTTGATCAGTACTAAATATCTTGTGCTAACTATACAAAGAAGAATATGTATTTCTTTTGC
Organism: Mesitornis unicolor; assembly: GCF_000695765.1. Lineage (NCBI taxonomy): Eukaryota > Metazoa > Chordata > Aves > Mesitornithiformes > Mesitornithidae > Mesitornis > Mesitornis unicolor. The sequence continues at coordinate 10,400 of NW_010202563.1, read as the reverse complement.
TCTGGTTCTTCCTTTGACTTCAGCAAAAACATAACTATCATCTAATGCATTATATTTAAATACTTTATGGATGAGGTGAATATAAAATGAATAAAATAACCCAACTTTGAACTCAGTCTTGTCATGCTGTGTGACACACACCATTGCTGCCTTCCCTCTCATAAGAAACTGAATGGATTTCTATTTTTATTTCTGATATTCTAACTCTGTTAATACAGTTGTTAAAGCTACTTTCTGGAACTAGACCTATCAGCACATTAAGGAGTAAGTCAGATGAAGTATTGAGGTTCAATGTGTCCAAACAAGAGAGGTTAACATTTAATTCCTTGTAAATCAAACACAAACACAAACATGTGTACTGAGAAGTGTCACCCATGTAAGGATGGGAGTCCATTCTTAATGGAAGAGGTAGTGCAAAACGTATTTTGTCACTTGTATTGGAAAGCATTGACCCAGTAACTTCGTTGAAAATACAGTAAAAGACAATCTACAATGACCTCACTTTCTTAAAAGAATCATTTCTATACACATGCACACACTCACCTTTAACTAGTCTGCTAAGGGCCTAACTCTAGATAGTCCCTGAGGACCACTGTATGGTTAGTTGATTTGGAATAGCTTGTAGTGTTTAGGAAAGTTGTGATCTTGTTTCCTTCTACCTCTCTTCTACCTTTCCTTGCCGAATCAAACTCATACAAAGACAACAATAATAACATTTAAAAACATATATATGCACTGAATCTCCGGGATGAACCCCACCGTCACCTCCTGCCAAACTCATGATTTCAGTGGAATTTCTTATTATTTCACTAGGGACTAATTCTGATCTCATACATTTACTTAGTGTTAGACTGTTTAATGTTTGTATAGCACTGGACTTCTAGAAGTATACATTTCTGTCCACAATAGAACAAAATGATTTATTGTACTCAGCATATACCAAAGCACCTTCTTCAAGTTAACATGATGACAGTACTGCCTGTTTCATCACCTTTTCGCTTCTGCTAGCTACTGCAACAGGGTCTCCATTTGGTATGCAACATGCATCAGCTATTTTAATACACTGTTTTTAATTTCAGTATTTACTACTTTTTAAATGCATGTGGATGGAAAAATAAACAGCAAAAGAGGTTGACTGCTGTCATGTGAGGATGATGAGTGCAGCTTGATGAAAGAGGGATAAGGAGTGACAATGAGTGATGAGTGACAATGAACAACAGGAAACCTTTAGGCAACTTTCCAGTACTAATAGCTTGCTTACTCCTCACACCAGCATATTTTAAAGAGTGCTTTGAGAATGTAAGTCCCCTCATTTTACCTGTGAAGAAACTGAAGTGCAGAAAGAGAAGGAGCTTTCCTCAAAATGAGCAAGTTCAGTGCTCTCCCTATTGTCTGAGCTAAGAAGTCACTGTGAGAAGTCATTAATAAGAGATAAAATACCAAACAATTCTACCTTAGACAGGAATATTCTTAATGTGACCCTAAGTTTTCATCTCTCTCTACTCACCTTTCCCTTAAATTGCACTTTTTAAATGGCTTTTCTCTTCCTTTCTATAACCTCCTTTTCTTTTTCACCTAATACAAATGAAACAGAACTAAACCGAAGTTTTATGCAAATACTGATAAGGGAGATCAATTATCAGGAAAAGATCAATTATCAGGACAAGAAAGCTTTCCTGGGTGAAGCTTTCTAGCACTAACAGGATGTATTTGCAGCATGCTCTGAGCAGAAACAAACCTACTTCCTCCACCCCACCCCCCACTATAATGACTAGCTTTCAGAAAAAAAGGGAGGATGATCAAGAGACAGAAATGGATTTCCCTCACGTGCAGCAGACACTGTTCCATGTATCTAGATACTTTCCTCCATAGCAGGAACAGGAGCAAAAGTGAACCTTTCCGTCCAAGAGTCTGGCAGCAGAGATGTTTTCCTGCTCACTTGCCTATTCCTAAAGCCAGCCTCACTAGAAACTGTTGCATACGCCCTGGCTCAGAAGCGTAAATCGAACCTCTTAGACATTCCAACAGTACCTTTGGATGCATCTTCCTAAGGTAGATGTGTCGCTCTGCACAACACCCAAGTATGACTGACTGACTGACCATTGACAGATCCTGGTTCATATTCATTACCATACTCAGAAATGTGATATGGCGTCTTCCTGGTCCTCATGTCTGTGGCTTTTTCCCATGGAATACAGGATTTGTGGGAAGACAGCAAGATGACGTGTTCATTCCTGGATCTTGCAATAATGTGTATTTGGACACAGGATTTCGACTCACAAACCAGAAGGTATTCTACTTGCAGCTTAAATATATCACTAGCGAGCATGAGGAGTTTTAATAGAGAACAGTGGTGTCTCTACTCACAGTTTCCCCAACACTTGCCTAGCTTGAACTAGCAAGAAGCCCTGGGTTCCAAACACAGGTTGACCCTTGGCTCTCCTCCCCACAGACTGTCCCCACCTGAGGCTGCCTTCTCCTGGGCTTATGGGGCAGAAGGATTGGGGCCACAAAGTGCAGCAAAAAATGTATCATGGAGTTTGGGCCCTGCAGGCTATGATTAATCAGGCACAATTTGAAGGCCCTTGACTTTCTAAATATATATCTGTCTCTCCAAAGGTGTGGTCCCTGTTGGAAGGTTCACAGCAGTTTTAAGTCCCCTTGGCAAAATACTTCTACAACTATCAACAAAGATTTCTTAAAATAAGCAGGACTGAGACAGCTATCCTCTTGCAAGTCTTCTTCATAGGCAATCTTTGTAAGTTTAGCCTATTTTTATTAATCTTTGTCTTCAATGATAATGTACCTGACTGAACGCTGGAAAAGTAATAAAAAAAAAGGGTAAATACCTCCAATTTTTATCTCCCTACTTAGATTAATTTCTCACAGCCCAGCTATTTCATTTCAGCAGACTCAGTTCAGTTCTAATAAAAGTATGGCTTTTCGTATTAGAGAGCTTTTATTCCTTAGAATACTCAACTGTTAAATTCCTTTTTTGCAACAATAGTGTGGAATATTTTACTGTTTTGCACATCTGAGAGCTATCTCTCTGTATAAAAAACAGTTGCCTCTTTATACCTATAGGTGTGCATGTACATACATAAATTAGAAAGCTGCAACTCTGGATAACAGCTTTATGTGAACTTAGATTAGTAGTTCTAAATCTTTTACATATAAATATGATCTGGGCAGTGTCGTATTAAATATTTAATACAATCTGTAAACAGCTAGTGCTAAAATGAATAGTATATAAAGAAGACCACGTTAAGTTACAGTTTAAAGATAAAGTCATTACTTTCTCTCATTAGACACGGTTACTTTGTAACTCCAATGCAGTATGTCACACTTGTATTTTCAAAAACTGTCTTTATTCTTACCTAAGGGGTACTAAGAAAAATTAGTCAAAAATGCTTGATAACTATTCAGAGGTTTTATCCATATCTTCTGTATTCGTGCATCAAAGTTGGGTGTGGGTTTCACATTTCTCCCTACTGCAATTCCAAAAAAATTATTAGAAATAAAAGGATGCATTGTATTTTCAGCTTCGAAGAACTCTATGTCTCTAAACATAAGTAAAAAAATTGAACTAAGTAAAAAGCATACCCAATTATTTAAAACACGCACACTATTCTTCGCCTGGGAAAGGATTTCATTTTCCCATGGCACAGCAGAATAAAATTTTCTTTTTTAATTAATTTGTTATCAGTGTAACATTTCTGTCTAAAGCAAGTCGGCAGATTTTTGTTTATAGTTTCAACAAGAGTGGATGTTGTTTTCATCAAAGGCTCCTCAACACATAGAACCAGGCAGTACAGCAGATGCTACTGCATCTTCATATTAAATTTAAATTTTGAAATAAAGGGTGAACTTTGGTTACACATTCTTTTGTGTCAGAAATCACCCCTAAGCTTTTCCTCTGAGCCTCCCCTTCCCAGCCCTCTTAGTGAGGCACTGGTGCTCACTGCAGGCCTGTCCCATTTAGAATTTGCTGCTTGATATGCATATATGACACCACCTCCTAGAGTGGATCTTTCCAGTATTAGGAACTGGTACTACAGGCCATATAAACGAGAGAATGACACAACAACCTATTCCACGAACAGAGAGGGAATAGTAAAAAATGTACAATGCTGTCTATTCCCTCACAGATATTAGGAAGACTGGCATAAATACTGTTAAAGTTCATTCATCTGGGACTTTATAAATCAAATCACTGTTATTTGCCCTGTACCGTACATGCGAAGGACACTAAAAAGAGAGTGTAGTAATAACATATGGTGGGACATTTTTCCACCATACAGTCTAAATGCTGCACTGTACTGCCTCAAGTCTTGCTTTGGACAGTGGCAAATATTACAATTAGGCTTAACGGGTAGTGCAGACTCAGTAGGGATGTTCAGTGTGAATAAGTAGGGTCTAAGTTAATTATGTGTCTTGTTTGATCTGCAGATCTCATTGAGATTTCTCCTTTTACTTCTTGCTAGTCAAAACTATGTACTGCGCTGCGATTTGATGAAGACTCAGACCACAGCAAGGCTAGCAGTCAGGTAGCCAATGTTGTCGTAAGCAGCCAGCTGCTATGACCACCCTGTGTCTCCAGGGTGGAGCTGGGTCCAAGGCAAGGGTCTTTTCCAAAGTCACTGCTTTCCTGGTTTATTCTCCCCAGCACCCAAACACAAAATTGTGCTTTCTTCCAACTGTTTCCTGCCTTCCTATCCACCTTTGAGATCTTTTACTCCAACCTCCTCTCTTGGCTCACCAAGGATTCCCCTTGATTTGCACTCAATAACAGTTTGAAGGAATAGTCACAGGCATTAGACAATGGCTCCAGAAAGTGAGCATCTGCCCAGAGCTTGTGCCCCAAACAGGCAATTTCCACTTAAGGTGCCAGAGAATTAAGTATCCAGTTAGAGAGGGCACATCTCTCAATTTTCCTCTGGTTTTCTCCCTTTTGTTCCAAAAAGCACTCCGGAGGAGTGTAGTATACTGACTGAGGAGAAGCAGAAAGGACATCTCACCCTCTATCTGTTCAAGCAGAAGGCCAATCATCAGCAGTTCTGCTGCTGCTCCCTAAAAGTATTCACTTCAACAGAGGTATGGCACTGGCTGAGCTGACTTTTTACTGAAGTGTTAGTATGTGTGCACTGTGCTGTGTAAGCACTCTACTAAATAGATAAACCAAGATACAGAAAATGTTCAGTAACTTGCCCAAGGCCATATGGCAATTCAATAACAATGCTGGGAATTAAAAACTAGGTTGAAGTTTTTCAAACAGAAATACTTTCTCTCAGGAAAAGAAGGCCTTTATCAACACTCCTGGGAAAAGTGGAAAATTGTGAGCTTTTGAAGTGCTTCTTTTTTGCAAAGCAGTTCCTGAACAATGATAAACTTCTAAAAAATGGCTTGTCCCAGAACTGGAAATTATTAGCTAAATATGTAAACATACCGATAATCAGTTTAGAGGTATTGTGGATGAAATTAGGCAACATCTCCAGTGATTCTCAGTCAAATCCTGAAGATAGCACAAACTGAAAATCTTGAAGTCTTCATGGAAATACATCGTTGTTGGTGGTGGTTTTTTTCTTTTCTTTTCCTAAGAGCATGGCCCAAAACCACAGAATTCACCCTGTAGCTTGACCCAATAAAAGGATGCAGGATTGCTTTTCCTCTGGATGCCCATGTGGCCCCAGCAGAAGCAGCTGGAATTTGCCCTGTCCCAGTGCTCCCCAGTTTCAGTTTCCAGTTTTCCACTCTACACACATAGCCCAGACATTTGCCACCTTTCTCATCCGATTTTTAACAAGAAAATCACAATGCTTCGTATTCCCATGGCTACTTCACCAATAATACATTTGAGAAATGGTGTCTATCTATATTGACTGTACTTCCACAAGGTTGAGCTCCTGCGGGCACAGTAGCAGGCAGCTGCTTTCACCCTGCTGGGGCAGCACTTGTGCTTGAGGAGAGATAGAACATATCACAGCCTCTCATTTTGTTCTGGGGAACCTCAGGACGCCCACCACCTTCTGAAGCTGACACCATCATCTAGCCATAAGAGGCTGTTCCAGACAGATGTTTGACAGGCACAGCCACAGCTGTAGAGCTGTCAGTTGTTAGGGAAAACCTCTGCCTCTGATCCTCTTCAGTACAGGAGAGAAGCCGGTCCCTTCTGATGTGATTTTCCTCCAACATGAGAAGAGGTCTGACTCTCTGGTAAAGCTAATGAGAACATATTGTGGCTGGACTGTCGGTGATTTAGAGTTTGTCTTTCTACTACAGTGACATGTAAATAAAAGCCAAAGCCTTCCTCCTTCTCTGGTTCTGTATATTCACAAAAGCTCTGGGTAAAGGAGCTTATCAATATTAAAGAGATACTTCTTTTTAAAAAAGGTAACAAACCTTTTAAAAGTTGCAGCACATTTAGTTTTGTTTTAAATTAGAACTTTTAGACAGCATTCCTAATCAACTATAGTTGAAGTAACAGGCTTAATCTATTTAAAGCATGAAACAGATGCATTCCTTGCATTTGGAAATAAATTACTGAACAAGCTTTATAGCAAATAGAATTCAGTTCAATGCTATGGTTTAATGAGGAAGTAGCAAAAGAAATATATACTCTCTGGTTAATTTACAAAGTAAATATATACATTTTACAAAGGTAGTCTCATCACTGACACACAAATGCCTTCTGATAAGCTTCACTATGTGAATTATACTTAAAAAATTATAATGGCCATTTTGTTTTTCCTCTCAGTATAGACTTAACTGTACATGGCCAGGCCTCAGCATCTTGCACATGGATTATTGCAGTCCCTTCTCAGCGGTGCTCTGACAGTCACTCAGAAACAAAGCACATCCATCCTGGGCTGAACCACTCTGTCCATGTCATCTGCACCATGTAATGAGAGGTCAGTGATGTCCAGAGCTAATCAGGCTATGATTGTGCAAGAGAAGACCATTCTGTCTATTTTGCCACTGTGTCTGTTCAGATCTGAAATCTCATACTGACAGTTTCTAGATGTCTGTGAACTACAACAAAGTATTTTCCTGACCATGAACAGTCAAACCTCCAGCGCCTTGGTCTTCATGGAAGTAGCAGCACCCTGTGCGGAGTATATGTTGGATAAGGTGTGCAAGAAAGAATTTAGGGGCAGAAAGCCTGTTTAATATTACTTATGAGTTGTTTATGGCCATAGGATCTCTACGTTCATCCTGTGGGACATTTTGTGTTCAGAATACTCGATAAATACACATTTGGTATTTAAAAGATTATGCTGACACTCTGAAGATGTAAAGAATAAGCTTTTTGAGAAAGAGCATCTCTCCTTGTGTGAGACATTTTGAACAGTATGGATATTGGAGAATATACATATGTGGTTTGAATGGGAGGTGGAAGAACCGATGGATGACGAAACTTCTGGTATTGACCAAACATATCTGCTTCTGCCTCTGTTATGGTTCATAACTATAGCTGGCCTTGTGACCTTCTTTACACACACCGGTGGAGACTATAATGAAAGAAGCTTTCTTCAGAAAGGAAGCTGAGATGAAAACAATGATGAAAAATTGATGGTATGGCCTGGCAACTTTAGGAAAGGGTCTTTTCCTTTCTAAAATATTATTGGTGCTATAAGCTGAAAAAAAAAAGCCAGAAAACCTCTGAGGTTGTATTCCTAAAAAAGTATGTACATCTTCTATATTTATCAAACTGTCTCTACTTTAAATTCTTCCTTTAACAAAACTTCATCCCTGTACATTGTTGTTCACATTGCATAACAAACAAGTAGATGCAGTCAAAAACTTGAGTCTTTCACAATTACAAAATTGACAAACAGATTTATCTGAGAGAATTTGACTCAGGGGAAGTACAACAGTGTCACTCATAGCTATATTACAGTGCATTATTTTTCAGAATAAATACTTTCAAAAAATGAAGCAGGATCACAATGTTTCTAGCTTTCAAGCAGAGTTTGAGCTATAGGGAAAAAAAATTAGTTTATATGAGTGAAATATAAAACTGGTGCTTCTCTAGAACTCAGAAGGGTCTTCTGGATAAAATTTGGGTGTTTATTCTTATGCATAAAGCATCTGTAGTAAAGGACAATTTATACAATAGGATTTGGGCAAAGCACACTTTCCCTGGAAAGCCAACATAACAACAGGAAAGCACTTCTTATAAGGGGCATGCACAGGCTATAAATGTTTATTGTGTTATTGACAATTATCTGTTTCAGACTGGGATTACTCCATGAGTAGTTCAGAAAATACTGCATTATGGCTTAATTGCTTCAGTATCTAATTCATTTTAAAATACTCTGTAGATAAAGAAGATAGCAAAATAGTGGATGTGTGTTTATGAATGGAAATTTTGCTCTAGCTGCCTTCCTTTCATCAAGATACTTAATGTTTTTTTCAATCAACAAAGAAAATACTATGGCCGTCCTTTCTTTTCCTCATATCTATTTAACATGTTTGATTTTTAGCTTGCAAATTTAGATCAGAATTGGCTGTGAATTCACTGCCCTAATAAAGTGATGGTAGGTGACATTTATTAAGTCTTTTTGTATAACTAACTTACAAAGACTTAACAAATACTAATGTAAATGTTGTGGTAACACTCAAGATGCCTTTGATCCCAGAGGATCACCAAGGTAGAGCCAGCAATTGTTCCAAAGCTGCCTAGAGAAAAAGTATTTCCTTTATTGTAGAAGAAAATTATCTTGTGAATGGGTTCTCTACAGATACAGAAGTCATATTAGGTAACCTAGTTTATTCCCAAACCAAGGCAGAATAATTTCCTATAACAACCAACAAGTCATTGGCTTCTACCACTTCTCCTATGACTATTCTAAAGACTAATAGATTTACAATTTATGAAGTTTTACATATATTCAGACGGTATTTTAGGCCATTACACCTAATTCTAGCACACTAAATAATTCCTTGTGAAGGGGTGACCCTCTGAATACTGTAGACCAGTATTATCTTAGAGTTAAATTATACATTTTTAGGTCTTCCAGCCTATCACCGTAACTAAGACTATTTCTCCAGTCCCCTTTTCAATTTTTAATTTATTTTTATTAAGATTGTGGAGGTAAAAATGAGAAATCTTTCCTTCAAAGGACTGGTTGTGGAAATCAAGTGCTCCCAAGCATGATTCTGCTTAAAGAGGCAGAGACCAAGTATGTATTCGAAATATCAAAAAAACATTCTTAAAAAAATATTTGGGAAGGCAATTCTGAGGACATGATTGGCTTAGAAATCATTGCATGACTCTTCTTCTGCTCTCTGTATTTGCCAATATCTTCCTGATAATGAAGTAAGGCCAGTATAAGAAAAGAGTCATTACCTCTTTCCTCTCTCAGAAGACACTCTTATTTATGAAGCACTAAATTAAAATGGACTTTTTAACATACGTTCATATCTAATGAATTAGTCTATAAAGCCAATATGCTCTTCTCTTTTAAGTCCCTCATTAAAGGCCACTTAATGTTAATTATTTGTATTACTATAGTACCTAGCTGCTGTAATAATAAATTAGGTGTTTCTTGTAGTAGGTGTCTCATTCCATCATTTCCTGCTATAGAGATTGTATTGCTGAGGTATAAGACATAACAAATGGAAGTGGATCAAGCACAGGGGAAAATGCAATAATGACTTACAAATTAACATGTTTCTTGACTAAAAAAGCTTTTTTCACCTTGTACATCACAAACTGCATCATGGAATTGATGATCATGGAATCAGTGCTCCCTCAGCAAGTTTGCAGATGACACTAAGTTGGGAGGGAGTGTTGATCTGCCTGAGGGTAGGAAGGCTCTGCAGAGAGACCTGGATAGGCTGCATCAATGGGCTGAGGCCAATTCTATGAGCTTCAACAAGGCCAAGTGCCGGGTCCTGCACTTCAGTCACAATAACCCTGTGCAGCACTACAGGCTTAGGGACGAGTGGCTGGAAAGCTGCCAGGCAGAAAAGGACCTGGGGGTGTTGGTGGACAGCAGGATGCCATAAGCCAGCAATGTGCCCTTGCAGCCAAGAAGGCCAATGGCATCCTGGGGTGTATCAGAAGAGGTGTGGTTAGTAGGTCGAGAGAGGTTCTCCCTCCCCTCTACACTGCCCTGGTGAGACCACATCTGGAATATTGTGTTCAGTTCTGGGCCCCTCAGGTCAAGAAGGACAGGGAGTTGCTTGAAAGAGTCCAGCACAGGGCCACAAGGATGATGGAGGGAGTGGAGCATCTCCCTTATGAGAAGCAGGTGAGGGAGCTGGGTCTCTTTAGCTTGGAGAAGAGGAGACTGAGGAGTGATCTCATTCATGTTTATAAATTTGTAAAGGGCGAGTGTCAGGAGGAAGGAGCCAAGCTCTTCGATGACGGAGTAGATGACTCAAAAGGCAGTCAT
>NW_010202562.1:24592-87803 GCF_000695765.1 Mesitornis unicolor | reverse complement strand
AATAATAAATGTATACCATGTACTGAAGCATGTCCTACGTGACATTCCAAAGTAGTCCATGAAATAAAACTTATTTCTGCAGTACAGTATTCCTAGCCTGTACAGCCTGAAGTTATATCCATGACCTCCATACATTTCACCTCTCTGTCCGAAATCAAATAGCCCTCATGGCACTCAGGCTCTCCCTTTTCAAAGCATTTGGCACTTCAGCTTTTCTAAATTTCCAATTAACAAAAATAATATTTATTTTCAGTGTCTTGTTTTATTTGGGCCTTAATTTGCGCGTCTTTTTATCAGCTACAGTTTAGAATGTTCATTTCAGTAACAGATTTACCTGAAGTTTTATTTGTTATTAGTCAAAATATTAAATTGAAGTTTTAACTGCAAACTATTGGTAAATTGACATTAAATCTAGTGTACACATTTGACTAAGAAGAATTGGGAAAGCAAAACATTTTAGAAAAGTCAAAACACTGTTTTCATACATTTTAAACGAAATGTGTGAAAATGTTATTTATAAATGTAAACCAAAATGAAATTAAGCTAAAACTAAATTTTCAAATCTGAATTGTTAGAACCTGGCTGTAATGCCCTCTTTGAGCAGAATACAGCATTTATTTCAACTATAAAAATACTTTGAGTTTTTTTTCAATGATAAAAACTAAATATTTAAATTGTTTCATTCAGCTAATGAAATGGAAATAAATAGTTCTCTACTCAGTTTAAATAAGTTTTATGAGAACATCTATGAGTGTTTGTATCAATTAATACGGTAATGATGTGCACAGAAAATATTCCACCAATCTGTCAAATTATGAAGTTCATTGGTTTGATAATAAAGTACTTCCATGACTTGTTCCCCAAGAGCTTATGGATGGATTCTCATGATAATGTATCTAGTATAAATTTCTTCCTATAATTTACATATTCCCAGAAAAAAAGAACAGTCTATTTTTATCAATCTTCATACGTATTAGATGTGTTAAAGGGAATGAAATGTAAAAAGGCAGGATTTAAAATGCGTAAAAACAAACATTCACAATGATATAATGAAGTCTGAGCACAAATTTCCACTTATTTGTAGTGCAGATTACATGACATCTGATGATTGATGAAGATGGTTAAGTGAAGTTCGATTAAAAGCATTGCGATGTTCAAGTTAACAAGGTTATCACACCATTATGCATTTTCTGGATGGAATTAACAGGTAAGCCTCACTGACCATCAAAATGTTGTATTGCAATCAAAATCCTTGAAAATGCATATTTGAAAACCTATCTAAATGGCAAAGAGAAGATTAAACCATTGTTATAAACTGTTCTATAACTAGAAAGTCATGTAAATGCATAAAAATAAGAGGGCACATATTTGTGCATTAAATGTTGCTTATAATTACATGATATAGTTCTTCCACAGAAAACGAAAACATTGTATTGTTTTGTAATCTTTATAAGATGTACTGAGGTACCAAAAGGTTTGCTCTATATGTCAAAAATAGACGTGTGCCCCGATCACAGAAATAGTTATGCAAACCACAGGATAGTCATTAAATACACTGCTGACCTGTGTTGTGCGCTACCAGGGAAAACAATAGAAGAGTTTCTGATGATGATTAAGATCTGGGAAGAAACTTCATCTCTGTGTGCAGAATTACACATGGCTTCTTTCTAAAGATGAAGACCTTATACTCAAAATAGAGTGTTTTGATTGTATTTTTAAAAAGTATTTTGAAATACTGGCAGTGGCAAGTGGAAAGAAAAGAACAACAGCAAATCTAAGCAGGTTCCTAACCATATAATTTACAGGAAGATGATCCACATCAAGAAAAAGGAAAAATTACAAAGTTAAAATGAAATGTTGGCTGAAGAATCTATGGACTTGCCAATATATAAAAAACTTCTGTACTGCCTTCTCAACAAACAAAATACCATAACTCCATTAAACATAAATGCTAAAAATCTGTTTCCATAACAAAGCAATTATAATGAGACTTGTCATTCATCTCCTTTACAGGGTGTTGTGAGGCATGATACATTACGTTTGTAAAGCGCTTTGAAACCTTGAGATGAAAGATGCCAAAGAAATGCAAAGTATTATCATAATACAAAGTAGTATTATCATTGTCATCAAACAAAGTCCCTCAGGAAAGGGCACTTTTACACACGAATTAATTTGTGATTTTAACAGCTCACTTACTCCAACGTAATGCTTCTGTTACTATTAGATCCAAACCTGGATCCAGAGAAGGAAATGATCAGGACTGTTTTCTTGCATTCCCAGCTCCAAGATGTCATTGCTATACAGAGAATTGCAACTGAATTACAGCTCAGCACAGTGCAGGCACACGTAGTCTATGTCTGTCAATTCAGCATCTACCTTGGCAAGCAGCAGCTGCAGCTCAGGAGCACCTCTCCTCTAGGATACTCCACATATTAATTGTCTTTTCGGTTCATGCAAGTGCTGTTCTAAAGATTATTGCATAGAGTGCCAAAGAAAAATATATACATAAAACAAAAAAGTGAAAATAACATTTTTGAAAATAATTACCCTTTTCCTTTGTATTATAACATGCTCCCTAATTATGCAAGTAGCTTAACTTCACCAAATACATTGAATTCCTCCAGTTTTTTTCTGGTATTAGTTGAAATTTGAGATTTTTTTTTTCTTTTTTGCCATTCTAGGCAGCAACACAGACTCACTTAGAGATCTACGTCATTAAAATAATGTGGCTGTGTTACTTCTGTTGAAGGAGAGATTCTGGTTCCATATATCAACACCAACTCATCCGCTGTGATACAGCTGCAGAATTGCTACAGTCAGCATCTGCATCAGCATCTGCAGACAAAGTTATGGGAAGCATGGCAGATGCTCCCCACCAGCGACAGAGCTCTAACCAACCCCTTTGCCAGGCAGACTTGTGACTGAGTTATGGCTTTTGCCACTGATGTTTCCTACTTGATTAAGTATTAATGATTCCTTACAAGGTTCAGCTATACCATGCCGGTAATCCATCAGTTTTACTCACTTATCTAAAAGTAATCAAATTACATCAAACTTTAAAAGGTTACATTTTTAATTGATCTTAAACCATGATCTGACAGGTATTACTTTCTTTCCATAGGTGCTGTTTTTGGCAACATTCCTCAGCTGAATAGCACTGAAATGAAATTCCTGCTTTGGTTCATTAGAATATTCAGCAAGATAATAGATTTATAAATCATAATTAACTACTCCTTTCTGTTTTGTTTCTCTCCTGAGTTGTTTTGCATTTGTTTGCTACTGTTTTGGGGCAGAAAGAAAATATGTATACTAAAAATTTTGGACCTCTCCTGGATAAAAGTAACTTTTATTGATTACAGCGGAAGTAATTTGTTCCTGCCTGGGGAGGATCAAGCTCTCATTGTTTTTATGCAGCTAAACCTAAACCAGTCTTCTAACTTCACTAGTGCTGTTCAGTCTTCACATACTGGGCTTGTTGCAACTTACACCTAGGGCTGTTACATTCTGGTGTTAATTCACAAAACTGTTTTGAAGTCGGTGAAGTTGTGCCAGTTTTCATGTGCAGAATATTCTTCTCATTGTTGCTGACATCATACAATTACAGAAAAGCTCTACTAGACTCCTTGTTTTTAACAAGAAACTGTTTATTTAAGTCAAGTGTATTGTATTGTACATTTTAGAAAAGGCTTGAAAAGCCAAGGAAATATAAAGAGTAGATTACTGTATTACTTACAACATGGGGGTGGAATAGCTACATTTTTATGTAAATTCCTCTAAGGAACGATGGGTTCATTTTGCCTCGATAATGTTTAAGATAACAGGAATTCTTTGTGGACACGTCACATCAGATATACAAAAAAAAGTTTCCATCAGGGTGCGCTGGAAACTAGCATGTTTAATAATAGAGAGATAAGCTTGGAAGCAGTTTCTTTTGCTTTTTCTGATGGCTTGGAAAGTATTTATGAGCATTTTCAGCTCTTAGCACAGAATGGTTTTGGGGTAATTATAGGACACATATGCCATGCACAAAGGTGGAAAAGCAGATGACACTGCTACTCATTCTGACCCTGACCAGCCATCAGAGCAAATTGGACATACATGCTCCTCATTCAGAGGAGTGATTAGCATAGTGTTAATCCTGTCTGCTAAATGATGATCACAGTGCTAATCCTGCAGACTAGGATTTCGTTTCTGGGGTAGTTCAGTATCGCATCTCCACACCATAGACATACATCTGTCTACCACAATCTGGCCTCAATGTGTTTGCTTACAGAACAGTATCTAACACTTTCTAAAACAAAGACAACATAAAAATTTTAAAATCAGCCTACTCTCTCCCTTCCTCATATCAAGATAAATAAAGGAACAGACAAATCTCCATGCTCTGCAGCCATACAAACTCTATTCCCCACCTACAAGACCAGTACAGAACACATAGGATATATTCTATGCTTCAGAAGTCAGAGGAGACCAAACCACCAAAATCTCAGGAAGCTCCAACTGAGATGCCAACTCCACCACTTTTTGTAGCTCCCAGAAGTCCACTGGTTTACAGACTACCCGGTCTTTACGGAAAGGTTGCAGAGTACACAGGGAAGTTAATGTTGCTTAAAGTACCATTTGTTCTTCACAACAACTTATTTGTATCATTCCTCTGATCCAGAATACAATTTCTCTTCTTTTGCTGCTATTCCTCAAGTCACCGCTAAACTAAATTACATTTATGCCACTGGCAAAGAGAAATACTCTGTTTCTTTATTTATATGGTGATCCTTGTCCCTCTCCAGTTCCAGTAAAACTTAAAGACATATGAAAGACTGTCCAGGAAGCCAAATAAAACAATAAAAAGTGAAAGGAAAGGTACAGAAGGAAACTGAATATTACTGCTTCTGTTCAAAGCACAGACCGCCTGAAAGAATCCAGTATGAATATAACATTGAAGTGACCTACAAAAATCATAAACACTCGGTGTTTGAATTGCAAGATAGAAAAAATGTAGGTAAGACATCAAATGCAGTATAAAACAGTGAGGGCAACAGCTACAAGGTGATGTACAAGGGTGAAAGAAAAGAGATATTACAAAAATCCTAAAATAAAAAGGTGCTAATCGCCATTCATCTTAAAAGTATGCAATTTTCCAAAGCACTGTAACTAGACATGCTCTTCTTGTTAGTATATAACATTTCAGGTAGAACACTTCAAGTACAAAGAGGAAAAAAAAAAAGCCAAATAAGAAGCAATACGCCCACTGACCCCCCCAATATTCTAAATAAATTGCACTAAAACTCATTGGATTTGTAAAAACAAAACATCAGAATCTAGTAGATTGTCTTTAACCATTACACCATCCATAGTTGGTAACGTCTTAGTGAGTAGGTTAACATGATTATTTGTATCATTTAGCATAACCATCTGGAGATACATAAAATACTGTTTTAGGAGTCCCTGGGCTTATTTCTTTATAATGTTTGTAATAATTTTGCTTAAACTATCACACTAAGAAATAAAATGTTTGCTTTTTAACTAACTCTTATATTTGCTGTTAAAGTAAACACATCAGAATGCCCTTTATTCTCAATTTTTCGGTATCATGTTCACTTAATCAACAGAAATTTGCATGAAGATATAATGTGCAGGTATAAGCTGTGCACGAAAATAAGCTGTGCAGGTTCCAGTCAAGGAAATATGGAGTTTATGGAAGACTTGGAGCTCTTTCTATACACTTAAAGCCCTAATTGAGTGCCTGAAATGACTTCTTAGTCTCAGAAAACTTCAGGGAGTGCTCATTCTTAGTAGCTCCTGGGGGAACTTTTTGGGAAGTAGAAAGACCGTACACTGCAGTCCCATGCCTATGGAGTAGGAGTGCTTACACCTAACCATGCTTTTACAAAGTGTTCATACACTTTAGTGACTTCTGACAGGAGAATTAGCTCTGTTTTCCTCCACTGATGCTTTGAACATGGTAAGATGGTAAGTATCCATTAAGATAATGTTTAAAGTAAAACATTCCAAAAGATGGAGAACAGTAGAATTAATGGTCCACATCAGTGAATCCTAAATCATGTCTTGCATTTTCCTCTAAGTTGATTTAAAAAAATACAGTATGTAATGCATAAAGAAACATGATCCTTCTATATTTTTTTTCTTAGTCAGTGTTTCACAGATTTGGGGATAAAAATGTATTATTCTCAATTCTTATACAGCCGTTACTCTTCTTGTTTCTAACCTTTACTATGCTCTCCGCTGCACGAAAGGTGGGGTACATCTGACTCTGTCTTGCGTTCCGTGACCTGATCTACATGAAATCTTCCTGTCCTAGGGATACTGAAGGAACTTGTCTTCACCTTAAAATCTATCTTATTTCAGCTGAAGTATTTTTTTCTGCTTTAGTCACTTATCTAGGGTTACAAAATTTCATTTCTCCTCAATCCTTTTGGTACAGACCACAGTAGGACCTGAGTTATATATCTATAGAACTAGAAAAGCTGCACCATTTTTTCCTCTGGCCAATTTTCTCCTCTGAATTTCCTTCTATAAACTGACTCATTTATTAGTATGAGAATAAACAACACATGCCCCAAAAGTCGTGATTAAAACCTTCTATATCATCGTAAGGGTTTGTAGTCATAAAAGTCTTAGCATTTACAGACTCCCTAGAGGAAGCCAAAGAAATCCTCAAACTTTGACAGCGCTAAGGGATTTATAAGGGCTAAAAAAATTCACCAGAACATATGAAAACATCCAGTGAAGAAATGTTTGGTTTAGACATTCTTATTAAAATCTCCTGTTAGTCTAACTCCATCTGTGACCTGTTGGTCTTGACTTGCTAACCACAACATAGTACTATAAACTAAGCCAATCCAAAACCATCTATATGTTACACGTCTTGGACTACTTCTGTAGTGAACAGTGCTTCCATCTGGGAAAATTCACTGGGGAAAACAGTAATGGAAATTTTGTGAAAAAAATGTAACATTGTCTCTATTTGAAAAGCATTTTGTTATGCCTTGAATGAAGAATACAACATAAAAATAAATTGGATTCCACATTGTAGATGCAGAACTGTCTGGCTGCTACAAGAGAGAAGAAGATATTGCAGTAGCAGGAGATAATTATGGACGATGATAGGATATCTCATAAAGTCTCCTGGGGAAAAAAATAATTGATCCAGGGTATTGATAAGACAATTCCATTCTATCTTTCCATCTCTTCCTTTGCTTCCTTTGTTTTTTCTTTCTGCTTTACTACCACTCTTATTTAACCTTCAGCTAACTACTTCAGTAACTACTGAACAGCAGTAATAATTGAATTAAACCAACAGCGTGGTATATAATCTTCTCGCTGTTTGCATTAATGTCAGGAGGTTTTATTCTTTTTAACATCATCTTCTTAATGTTTGCAGTAGATAAGAATGTATTTTCGATTACTTGCAGTGCTTTAAATTGTTACTGCAACTGTGCTTATTATTTTCCAAAATTTGAAAAACGCTTCAGTGACAGGAACTAAGATCCTTAGCTTAATTTCATCTTCCTGCCAATGGCTTATTTTGGATCCGTGCATAACTCTAGACCTGGTTATATGACAGTAACTGTTCACTCCACTGTATCATTCAACATTTAAACAAATTTTTATTTAAAAGTCCTTGGAATTGTCACTGATAAGGTGACAAGAAGGTACTAGAATACTGGTGCTGATGTAGCCCTGCCAATACGTGGAAGAAGTGCAAGCTAAAGAAAAAAAAAACCATACCTAATTTTCAGTTTTGTTGTAATTCTGAATATCTTATTATATTACCTATTACCAGGCTCTTTTATGATCTCAGTTCTGCAGAGTATAAACATCATCTTAATAGAATTAATAACTATAAGTATTATGGCTACTAAGAAAGTACTAGCAAAAATGTTGTAAAGTATTAAAAATATTAACATTTAAAACAAGCAGTGCATATAAATGAAACTGTGAAATTAAATAAGAATCTTTCTGCTGGCACTTCATTTTAAGGAAATACTTGAATTTCAGACATAGAAATGTTATTATTAAACTCATTCAACCGGACAATACATGCCAAAAAATGGTTTGGGCTCCAGAAGATGAGCTAAGCACAACAGGAACTTGCAGTGACGAATGGAGGACATGTGAGACCAAATGCTACTTTTTACAAAAGAATAGTGTTAAATTCTTTGGTGAATACAGTGAACTTAACAGACAGAAAACTTAGCTGGGGAAATCCTAAACATACCTGACATAAAACATGCTGAAATCAGGCAAATCCAAACTGGGCATATATTTGTAATGGATAATTGAACACAGCAATAATTAAGGAAGGATGGTGCCTTCATCTTTTTCCACCTAGACACTTGTTAAAATGCTATTGCCTCACTCGCATCATGGGGCCCAGAACAGTAAAGTAAAAGGGCAAGATTTATTGCACATAAAAGGTCAAACCAGATAATCTAATGGTTCCATCCAATCCTGAAATTAAAACCACTTTTTGATTACTTGCTCTCTAAGCTCTATGCACATGCATGTCTTCATAAATGCCTGTACTACAGAAAGAATTTCCTTCATTCTGCTCTTTTACTTGCAGTTGCTATTGTTCTCCACATTGATGTTTTGTTTTTGGTGGTTTTTTTTTCAGTGGAGAAGAAACAGGATAGTAAAAGAGAGCTATTAACTTTTTGGAGCCTTTTTGGTTTGGTTTGGTTTTTGTTTTGTTGTTGTTTTTTATATACAGGTTTATATTTTCAACATTAATATTCTTCACTGGCAACAGGTGTGAATGTTCTACAGTATGGGCCAGGCAAAGGCTATTCACACTGAAAAAAAATGAATGTTGCTCAAATGAAAAGTTTATGTTTATGGAAAATATCTCACTTTGACTTTTTTATTCCAAAAAAATTACTTTTTTCTGAACAAAAGAAAGTACCAGGATGCATTCAAGATATGTTCTTAGAATGAATAAAACTAGGATTTAGGTGACATTTACAGAAATATCCAAGATGTGACTTGCCAAGATTAGCTAATATGGCATCAATGTAAATGCAAGAGACAAATTACAGAATTTTGAAAAAAACCCCAAACAACCCAAACCATCAAGCCACCACCAAAACAACAAATCTAATTTTGAAATACCTAGTGAATATCTTTGTATAGCAGACAAACACATAAAAAATTTACAGGTCCCTTCCATCTCAATTTTACGAATGGAAAACCAACAGAAAAGAGTATGAAAAGGGCAATATTCCTGCATAAATACGTGGAATAGATATTCACCAATACTATTTTTATGTTAAAAAAACCAACAAAAAACACTTTCACAATGTATTTCAGTCTTTTTGTACATCTCCATCCAAGCACATGTTGAAAGAATGTCAACTTGAGGGACATAAAAATGTGTTCTGGATTAGAATTGCACATAATGAAGAAAGAATTTCAGTCAAAATAAAGCAAACCTTACATTACTTTCTTGGGTTGAAGAATCAGATACATTGTTTCCCCTTTTTTATTTAACTTATGAATTTGAAAAATGTTTCCTCGTTAGGATATAATCATGAACATGTGTGAGAAAGATCTAAACTGATGATACACTTACAAAGCAATGAAAGAAACAGATTTTCAGAGATAGGATTCTGATTTTGTAATGTATATACATAATTGCAACGATGAAGGTGAAAGCATAAATTATAATGCACCTGCATTCAATCCACTTTAAAAAGTAAATAGAACAGTTCTAAAATTCCATATTTAACCACCAAAATATTGCAGTTACAATCCTGCAGAAAAAAATCCCACTCTTAAAAATAAATCTAGGTGGCTTTTTAAAATATCTTGCTTAAACTCTCCCCCCCAGCAACAACCACCAAATTAAAAAAAGAAACCAAAAAACCAAATACACAAAAAATATCCATTTGATCTATGATTTGACAGAAGCATAACTTAAAGATCTTATAACTCTTCTGTTTTAAAATTTAATTTGCATGTTTTTCACCAACCATGTGTTTTGTTGTTCTATCTAATAGCCAGTAATGACAAATCAGACAGAGCACAGACTTTGTGTTGGGCACAACACCCAATATTTTCTATTCTTTTCTAGGAAGGTTTGATTTTGCAAATTTTCAAACAGACCTCTATTGAGAAATATGGATATGAGACATAGGTGGGTTAACTTATATCCCACATAGTCCCCAGAATCCTGAGTGGAGCAGAAGAAATAATGTCACTACATCCCCTTCATTAAGCCATATTTTATGGCCAAATACCAGCATTCAGAAACTTCTTTGGAGAGTTGGAGTCAGAGCACAAAGACATGCAAGCATATGCTTTCTAGCACACAAACTTCCTCCAAATTTTTTTTCAAGTTCTTATCTGCAACATAAAGAAAGTCACATACTGGCCATTCTTCTCCCAGTTTCATGAATTTATTAGCTATCAGAATACATAAATTTAGTCTCCTTTCCTCTCTTCATTCTTTCAGAGCAAACATGGGTCTTTTAAACAAGTAAAGCAGATATGATGAAGATACAGATGTGGAAAAACTTGGATTTAACTAACTGCACTGAGGGCAGGAATTTCCACCCTTCAATTTTTTAGGGGATATGTATGAGATATGGCACAAAACCACAATCATGCATCAGGTAAAGCTTAAGAAGTATATTGGCTTCAAAGCAGTTGATATTAAGAATGCCGACACTTTGTTTCTATCCTTGGCCCAAATATTTCCAAAAATTTTCTGAACATAGATAAGATTCTGTTATGGTGCAATTGTAAGACAGTAAATCCGAGCTAGCTTGCTCCAGAAAAAGATGTGCCCTTATAAGACAAACTTGAAAAATCATATAAAAATGAACACAGTATGAAGGATGAACACAATTCCAAATGTAACTATACTGATTTAAAAACAAACAATAGTTCTGTTAGAAATTGGCAGCATTCCCAATAATAATATTTAAACAAGGAAAGACAGAATACAATACGCACAGGCATACTTCAACTATTTTTAAATGACATATTACTGTATTCTTTATGAGAAAAGTTCAACCAGATTCGTCAAGTAACTCAAGGTCTAGCTATTCAAATGCTCACTGCACAGAACAACTACCTCTCTTTCTGAGAGCTGACTTTCTGTATAGTTATTAAAAACGTGCTTAAAAGCTCCCATCTGAGGGCTACTATCTTGATACGAGCAGGGACATCATGCAAACTTTCTTGCACAGTTTCTTGTGATAAAAAGGGTTCTAAATGACCAACACAATGCACTATTATGACCTGACTTACAAACTGAGTTGGGCTATGGAAAAACGGATCCCTGTCTGCCCATCTTCAGATATTTTGCTCCTTAGGAAGCAAATTTTGCTTCCCTTAGTACAAAATGTCTGCTGCAGTGAAAATTCTCTGCAACGCTGCTCAAGGACTATGCAGCTTCCTGGGAAGCTGCTAAAGACTCAGATCAGTTTGTGCCAGTGAAAACTTTACCAGCACAAGGTCTGTTAGATTGAACTGCTTGACACCATTTGAGTCCCAGTAATTGGCCTAGTAATGGGATAATTGGAAATTTTTAGGCCGACCCGTATTTATAGGTTCTGTCTGGTACTTAAAGATGTACAAGAGTTATGGCTCCACACTGGGCTTTTCAAAGATTTCTTTATCAGCAAATAACAAAGTGAAACCCATCAGTACAGACCCATGGATGAGATTAGACATGTTTTTAGGTCGCAAGCTAAAAGCTTGCTAATGCTTACAGGCATCCCTTGTCTAGGAATGTTTGTTAATTTGAACTCCCCTCTCTTGCTGTGTTTCTTTAATCTCCCAACCAGCTGTCTCCCATAAAAAGATATTTCTGTTTTTAGTTACAAATCTGTTTAGAGATAAAATTTGCTCATAAATACACAACTGCATCCATGGTCTTTTTTTTGCTGACAGTAGAAAACCAACTCCAGATGAAAAATATTAAACTTTATTTAGGAACAGAAAATGTATTCTACTTGCTTGCAGCATGGTGCATGTGTTATAGACACTCTGGGGTTTAGGTCTAGCATGACACTGTGAAAGAACTCACTGAAACTGCCATTTTTGTCACCTTTTCAAATTTAGGGCTCACAAGATGGGAAAGATTGAAGCACTCTCAGTGCCTGGTAGTATTTTTACCTACAGAACACCTGAACATATGAAATGGACTCAGTGTAAACAACAAAAAACCTCCCACAAACCGCATAACTTTTGATTTTCTAATAAAAGCAACACAGCAGGAAATTTCTAACTTGTTTTGCTTTCCCTTGATTTCTAGATTTTAACTAAATAAATTGCACTTTTTTCTTCATTTTATATTGACTACAGTTACATCAATACAGAGTTGAACATTACTGGGAACAACTGTTATAAGTACCAATTAAGGACTGTAAGCCAGAACCTCTAGTTAAAATACACATACATTTAGATGGTTTTTAAGCGTTTTCACTAAAAAGTGTTAGGAGTTCTTCAATTTACCTCTGCCCATACCATATTCCTTTTAAAGTAACCTCTATCTTCTGAATAGTTCTGGTTTCCACTAAAATTATTATCAGATATTTTATTAGAAAGAAATTGAAATACTTCTCCCTGTAATTCAAACTAAGTGTAAAAGAGCAATAGATTTTTGATGTTCAATTTTACTGCTGCAGAAAGTAGCATTTCAGTGACACCCAAGCAACATTCTGCAAAATGCTTCTACCCATCATCCTTTGTACCTACAGAAACACATATACTGCTCAGAATCTATCATTCCTCTATTTTTCATCTGCTAATTGAGGCTCTGGAAACTCATCTTGCAGTATTTACTTCAGAATTCAGCCGAGTATATTTTTGTGTATATAAAAATCTGGTACTAGCCAGTATATCTTCATTAGTAAAAGACTACGTCAAATGTATTTTCATTAATATTTACTTTACTTCTGCAGCAGTTCAGCACACAGTTCTGCAGAAAACGAATTAAAAATATAGCTGCATGAAATATATGAAAATTATATTCTACTAGTCTCAAAATATCAAGATTTTATGGACAATGTGCCAAAATTCTGTGTTATACTGTAGTGTATAAATATTTACAATTGAGTTTATATATTAGTAGTTAAATGTTGTGAGATGTATTCATTCTCCCAAGTGAATTCACATCTGAAGAGACTCTACAGTCTGTCAGTTAGTTATTCCACATAGATATTTTACCTAAACTGCCTTCCATAGGAGGCCATGTCATTTAGATCCTGAAGTGATAGGTGCCTTATAAATACCTGAGATAGATAAAGGTAACTGACAGGAGCTAAAAAGAAGCAGCAAACTACTTCAAGATGAAGAAACACTTCCTTGGTCTTCACCTCTCGAACATATTTTTCAAACAGAAACTGCCCTTTGCTTCTGCCAGGGCCTGTTCATCATATTTTCTAACATAGCTGTGTTTCTACTTGTTTGTTTCTGTGCAATGGGTACACAATTTCAAGGGTCAGAGCCAGGAACAAGGAACTTGGGCTCTGAGGCAGATGTAAAATTAACTGAATGTGGAAGGTTTGAGGTAAGCAGTAATTTTCTTGTGATCTAGCTTCACACAAGCCATGTGATAACCCTGGGACATCAACCCCTTCTGAGAAGCCTTTGAAAGTACCTGGAGGTCTACAGGAAGTTAAGCTGAAATTCAGTAGCAACAAAAGAAATTACACTGGCTACTACTATCCATCTGGTCATATTGTGCTCATACTTAAACTGGAGCAGAACCATATAACTCTCAGTTACTGCACGATCATAACAAGATCACTCAATGCAGAATGTACCCTTTAATAAAAAAGGAAAAAAAAATCAAACAAAACACCAAACAAAACATCTCTGACAAAATGAAGACTTATCCAAAACTTACTTTAAAAGTAATGATAATAATAGTAGGAAACGAACACAACATTTGTTCTCACAGGTATGTCTTTGTTAGGCCAACAGACCCATATATTTCATCCACAGTGACACTAAGTCTTTAAGAAGATTCATAAGTTTTAAATAAAAATCTACCAGATATTCTAGAGAGCTTCTTCAACTTTTACCTAAGAGAAAGTAGCAAGACCAATACTAAGAGTTGGTGTTAAGTAATTTCTTCCCAGGATGCAGGCACTAAATAAAAATAATCACTAGGCCAGTACTGTGTTACCTAGGAAGGCAAAACTACCTTGACATTAAGCAAGATTTCTGGTAGGAATCAGGGCTTTTGGTTTTGCACCACTGTGCTCACAGCACAAAGCAGGGGACCCAGCCAGAGCTTTCTCAGCACATGAGCTCCTCCATGCCTAAGAACAGTGGATCAGAGATGGAAGTTTTTATCCTTCACCAGATCTTCATGACTGTGGCAACTTGTATGTCTTCCAATACATTATTTAATGTATTCATAAAGTATTCTTTATATTTATATGCTTCTTAAGTATTGGGTAATATTCTGCAATAAAAGAGAGCTCACTCAAGACAGAGGTCAAAGAATATCCTCAGAAAGTTAAAGAAATTCTTCCTTGTAGATTTTCTGTATCAAAACCCCTTCCCCTTCTCACCTTGTTGCAATGTCTGTGATAAAAGCAAAGCCTCATAAATCAACTCTCTACATTCGAAGAAAATTGAGGGTGAACTTGCTGCACAAATCCTCTATACCAAACTCAGAAGGGTTTCCAAGCTGGCTTCCCAACTCTGCCAGGCTACTTCCGTGTGTTCAGGTAAAATGCATACACTGCTTTATAGTTCCTGAGAATCTGTCATTCAGTTTTCCCTTTTGTAAAAGGAGGATGATCTGTGTTTACTTCTGAAAGCTGTTGCAAAGCTTCATTTATGAAGTCTGACAGTGATGGGAAGATAACGCAGATCTCTGGACACTCCAGACCGGCGAATTTCTAGCTCCACAATCCTTCCTGTCCATGTTATTGCTAAAGGCGTGGGGGTGTTATACATACACAGTCAGTACATTTATCTTACCCAAACACTTGAATCCAGCTAGGCAACACCACATTTTGTTTCTTTACGAAAAAGAACAAAAAAAAAAAGATATAAAACCATGACAAAACCTTAATTCTTAACTGAGTGACCCATTTGACACCAAATTACTCTGATATTTCAATTCCTTGTGCCTTAACAGGGCAGAAGCTTTATCTCTCTCAATGTTAAAAGTCTGGGGAAGTTAGATCGGCAATCAAAGTAATAGAAAAAGCAATACAGAACGTATATAAACTGAGCTGAATATCCTCAAATGTTTTCTCAGCACGTTGGCTGTTACAAGATCAGGCACCTGGATAGTAAATTACTCGACTTTGATTTGTGTAACAGGTATTTTGTGTGTGGTTACCAAATTAGCAGAAACAATCCAAAAATTCCCCATAGTCACAGGCCTCCATGTTGTTTTTGAAATGCCATTGCAAGTTTACTTGGGAAGGAGCTTTGAAGGGCAGTTTTCCAGACACAACATACATTTTCATGGGTCAATTTCTGAAGAATATTATTGTTTCTATTCTGAATTGTTTGACCTTCATGTTATGAAAACCAAAGTCACGCAAAGCCTTTTTTATATAAACTGAAATTAGGAAAATATCATTTTTTACATTGGTAAGAAAGGCTCAGAAGCATGCACACACACAAATACACACTGCATTTGAACTCCTAGCCAATTTTCTATTTCAGTAAATAGAGAAAAGGGGAAGATTTATGGCAAGAATAATTTCCAGTTCTTTCTCCATGCTTTGATTTTTTTCTCTCTGTTATCCGCAAATCAGAAAGAACACATTCAAGTAGAGTAACCACAAAAAAAAAGTTAAAACTTTATCAGATGAAGGAACAAATCTTCTGGACCTCCTACCTGCTTTTTTTTTTCTTTGTAAATAATGTTTGGGATTTTTTTGTTTGGTTGTCTGGGGGTTTTTGGGCGTGGGGGATGGTTATTAGAGCACTCATTTTGGGCAAGCAGGAAAAAGTAACGTGAGCAATTTCTCCTGCTGAGAGAAAGTACCAGATCAGAAAGAAGACAAGTCATGGGAGGAAAACTCCTTCTCCATGCTACCTTACCTCCCTGGAAAATCTGAAAGATTTTCTTCTTCCATTATTCAAAGTCAATAGATGCAAGAACATAATGACAAATTGACCTTAATGAGAAATAAAAGACTTGCACTGCTTTTCCCTGTCACTAACAAGTACCACAAACTCTTCATGCTTCAGTGTACTTTCCCTCTCTCTTCCACTGCTTATCCTGCAGTGTAACTAAAGGTCATCTTTATAAAATACTGTTTCTTTCTATTTCTAGTTTGAAAACTGGAAGACAGCTAACATACTAAAAAATTCTGCTACCACTGGTTGTTCTAGAACCACAGGCATGAACAGGTCAAACAAAACAGCACGGAAAGAGAGAGACTAGAAATAATGCAGAAATCAAAGGTGAAGATAGGAAGCTACTTCCTAATGGCACAGGTACTTCACAGTGCTTACTTTCCTAGAAAATTTGATTTTGCATGTCTGTCATTATTAGAAGACAAATGATGCATAATTATAGATCTCAGTCTTTCCTTTTAAAGCTATTTTAAATGTTTATTGATTTGTAAAGGTAGTATGACTGGAAACAGTACTGACCTTGGAAAGGGTGCGAAGGCAGTAGTTTTAACATTTGTACAAAATGACCTCCAGTAGCTGTAATGAGCATTACATCACTGATATTAAACACCTTGGGAGAGCCTGTGCAGCACACTCTCACATTTCCAACTTTTGATCACTCTTAGGGTACAACATCAAACTCACTAATCCAGAATTGCACAGTGTCCAGATGCTGAGAGTTTGGAATAGATGAGTAAATGATACATCTAGGGAGAAGGAAAAGAGCATTTTGTGGCAGAGAAGAGGAAGAGAGAAGATGAAGGAAGAAATGTTGCTTCTTGTAACAAAGCTTTTGTTTCAGTTGGCTCGATTAATGGCTGAAGCTCAGATATGGGAGTTTAAAAGCACTCAAAATGCACACACACACACATTTCCAGACTGCAAAATTAGGAGTCAGAAATGCAGAACATTCCAAACGAGTGCTGGTAAGACTTTTATACCCTAAGCCATCTCACATATTCTGTCAAAAAAGTGTTTATTGAAAGATAAAAAGGAGTTTTTAAATAGATTATTGAAACTATTTTTGTAGTCTGTGCCCATAAACCCAAGTTTGACAGCGAGTGCCAAGACTGAGGGCTCAGAGGGAGAGAAAAAATGTGAAATAATAAATTCAGCTTTGCTTTTGTGAGCAAGGCACCCCCTCCCAACCTCATGCTGATAAAACCTTTATGCCACTCCATCGCATATTCTCTCTCTCCCTCAAATTTAATTTCAGTTTTCCCACATCATATGTAGCATATGCAGAATAAATGATGGTGCTTGGTATAAAGGTTTCATTAGCACTCATTTGGGATGCAGCATAACTCCCTTATGATTTCACAACATGGAAGTGAGGGAGCCATTCCAAATACCCCCTGCTGAAACATTTATAACGCAACACGCCATCACCCACTTTCTCTTTCACTCCACATCCACCCTCCACCCACACACACTGCCTACCCCATTACAAACTCAATTTTGTTTGGTTTCTAAGACCTGAATAAACAGACCACTGCTGTCTACATGTGCATCCAGACCCTGCGTTTTGTTATATATTAATATCATTTAAAATCCTCTATTTGTGTGGTCTTTTGGTGATGGATTGGAACAGAGTAACTAGAATGACTCTACTAAAAAAAAAGTTATAAAAACTCCACCCTTATTTAAATGCCCTTTCAATTTTTGCTTTTTTTTCCATATAAATACTGCAGAAAGCAAGTGCAAGAATTCAGTTAGTATTGGATCTTTAAATACAATATACATTTTGAGTAATCTGTATGTTAGAAAAGGTTTCCAAAAAAGCTGAAAAATGTAACGCATTAGCAAGATGCAACTGTGTGTCTTTATTTTGCTGGCCATGGAAATTAGAAGGAAATGCGTATTTATTTTAGCTAATCAGTAAGTAAAAATCTCAGCAACACGTCTCTGAATGTATTTGTCATTTCAAGTTAGGTATTATACATAGTCTCTAATTGTACAGGGGAAAACTGTGTTGGTACAAAAAGCTATTAGGAAGAGTAAGAAACTTCTGGGTGGAATGTAGCATTAATGAGAGCTCATTACTTTACTGCAAATTTTGACGCACTGCATGCTTGTCTTACAGTCCCAGCTCCTCAGGCAAAGTTTTATTTCTTTAAAAAGGTAAAATAAAAATATGCTTCCCCTCTGTATTCAACGAAAAAGCAGAATAAAAGGATAAATAATTTAGATCACTATTACTTGAAACTACCCTAATTACTTAAGATAAAGTAATTTATGACTTCCAAATAAGTACCATCAGCAAAATAAAAGATATTTAATATCTGCCAACAAAAAAAAAATAGCAAGGTATTGCCTATCAGGAGAAGATGAATCTGCCACTGCCTGGCACCTGGCTGCAACCTTTGCCAGCCGAAGCCACACGACTCATCTGTTCAGTGTTTACTTTGCAGCTTTACCTACTGCAGAAAACAGCAGATCTTCTGATTTCAAAACTAACAGTGATTTAAGAATGTAAGGCATTTTTATTCGTTTTAGACAGTTTATTAATGACATGATTTACGGAGGTTATTTTCAAATGTTAGATACATGTATACAGACTTCTATGTACAGATACACCACCCCTAAGTAGCTTTTTAGATACATGTTCTGTAAGATGGGCCTTTCATTCAGATTCAGTTATAAGTTGAAGCATCTCAAATACAAAGTGTAAGTTTTCCTTCTTCTTAACTTCTCCAATATTAAATAACATTGGAGCAAGCCAGATTTTTTGTTCCACTCAACTGACTGACTGCATTTTCCATATAATAAAATTACAAAATTGAAAACAGAACAAAATTATACCAATATGAAGTTTCCTGATCTACATTTTTATCTATTGTTGGTCATCACATAAAAAAAAACAACAACCCAAACCAATAAAAAAGTAGCATCCCTTCTGGAGACAGACTAGAAGAACAGACTGTGCTTTCTCTCTTCCCTTTCAAATAATCATACCACTTGCACGGGCAATGCTGTATTCCCACCACATTACAGATAATTATGTTAGACCGTTTTTAGAAGGACACGCATCCTTTCTGCATCTGCTGGATGACTAGAAATGATCTCATTATTACAGTGCTAGCATCACAGTGATACAGTCAAGACTGTAGCAATCTGATGAAAATTCTACTCCTTCGTGTCTTACAGCTGGACAAGAAATGAGATCAGATATGAAACCCAGCTTACAATGGTATTTTTCTGCCTATTTGTATCCTTTAGCATATTTTGCAGTCTATTTCTTTCAGAAAATTAAAAGTGATTTAGTCTATTTCTTTTTTCTTTCAATACTCATTTCAAGACATTCTTGTGTGCATAACTCCAAGTTTGTTTTGAAAACTTAAATTCACCACTCTGTACATTCTATATTTACTCTAACTACTGTTGCTATCTGGCATATACAGAAGGATCCCAGCCCAGATACAGATTTACTTCTCTGCTGTACAGAGGTGAACACAATGGCAGAAACCAATACTACATACTACATAGTTACATACTAGGTTGGCCAAAAAGTAACTGCATTTTTTTTTCTGGGAAAATGAAAGGTGAATTTTTCAAGGGAAACAAAAACAATGAATTGTCCATTTTGCTCAATTACCTTTTGCCATATTGCAGGCAGCTTCATGATTCCATGCTCAAAAAAGTTTGTATCTTTTTCAGCAAAAAACAGTTCCAAGAACGATTTGATATCCTCATCAGCAGTGAATGTTTTACTATTCAAGGTATTTTATAATGAACAAAACAAATGGTAGCCTGATGTGATGATGCCAGGTCTGGCCAATGTGGTGGATGGGGTAACACATCCCATCCAAGCTGCAACAATTTTTGGCGAGTGAGCAAACTTGTATGCGGTCTAGTGTTATCATGGAGAAACACAACAGCTTTGCAATTCACCAATTCTGGACACTTCTATTTGATGGCATCATTTAGTTTATCCAGTTGACAATAGTACATGTCCCAGTTAATGGTTCGGTTCTTTGGAAGCAATGCAAAATAGACAATACCAGACTGAGAGCATAACCTTCCTCTGGTGAATATCTCTCTTGAAGTGCTTTGAGCTGGGTCATCATGCTTGCTCCACGATATTTTTTGTTCCTTATTGCTGTAGATGATACATCTTTCATTGCCTGTTATCATATATTTCAAAAATTGATCATTTTCTTCATGTTTGAAGAGAGAATCACAGATGTCAACGCACTTAGTTAGATGAACTTCTATGAGCTCATGTGGTACCCAAGTATCAAGCCTCCTAATTTATCCAAGTTGTTTTAAATTATTTTCATTGCTTGATTTTAATATATGGAGATTATCAGCAATCACTTGTGTTGTTAAATACTGACTGAATTCAAGCAATGCCTTTATTTTGTCATTATCAACTTCAATTGGCCTTCCTGAGCATAGTGCATCTTTAACATCAAAATCTCCTGACCAAACTTTAGCAAACCAAGTCGGACACTGCTGTAGTTTTAAGGCATCTTCACCATACACATCACATAACTTTATGAGCTTGCATGGCGTTTTTTCCTCTTCTGAAGTAATACAGCAAGATACGATAAAAATGTTCCTTTTTATTTTCCATTTTGAAATCAATGACAAATAAATAATGGTTAACAATATTGTGCATCTTCTTTTTCTAAAACAAGCTTGAACTGTCAGCTGTCAAGTTACAAAATGAATTTGTGGTTTAAAATGAAGTTTGTTACATTTCAAAACATGTATGTCCACCTATTATAAAAAAATGCAGCTACTTGCTAGCCAACCCAATATATTTTAAAGGAGGCCACACATATTCCCGCATCATCTGTGTTTCTTGGTATCCAGCTTGTCTGCCTACACCATGCAATGTACTTATAAAAATACACAGCTGAGAAAAAGCTGTAAAATTTCTTCTAGTTTATACAGGGTCTGACACAACAGGAATCTAATTCTAATTGTTCTTTTTAGACACTACTTAAGCCCAGTAAAGAATGGTAACAATAGCAAACCATACTTGGTCCCATCAGCTTTTATTCCTATTATTTATTTCTTATGTCTTTTACTGAGAAGATCAAAAAATATTTTTGGTAGTAAATGAGAAGTTTGGTTTGTATTGCAAGTCTTTAGGAGGGGAGCTCTGGTTGACATTTCCTAAAATGAAATTCCTTCATTTATGGGACTTGAGTGATGATACAACTCAGTGTTCCCTCTGAATACAGAGGTTTTCCACTTCGATGTATTGCTAATTGCAATTGCTAATGCAATTAAGAAAAAGAAAATTCCCAAATCCAAACCAAGAGAAGTCCCCACCAAATGCTTTGAATAAATGAGTTTTCCAAATGTTTGAGAAGCATTGTCTTGTTAAGACACTTTTCAAAGTGATGTCACTGCATCAGCATCACGGTGTTTCCTTCAATTCTTCCCACAGGCCTGAAGAGGCATCACAAATTTCACCACCTGTGCTCCAAATGCAAGACACACTCCTGTCCAATATAAACTGAGAGAGTTTGTATATAAACCAAATCAGATGACAAACCCTACCAAAACAAAATGGTCCACTGCACACACCATTCTCCCTTAGGGAGAGAATCAGAGAACAAAGCACACGAGACAGATGTAAGTCATATCGCTTAATGCACTCCTGGAAGGCACTCATAAAAAGCCTATTTAAAAAAAGAGTAATTTCCTGTTCCTACTCCTTTTTTTCTACACCACAACAATAACAACTCATTTTGAAATTGAGAATAAAGTTTAGTACAATTACACTAGGTTCATCCCATCTCAGAAAAATAAGAACCCAGTGTTTCCTAAAAGGGTCAAAAAATTCAGGTCAACCAAACCCGTGAAAAGCCGCAAGAAGTAAACAAACTCTAGTGCTACCAGAAGGAGGAAATGTGAGGCCTCTAATACCTCACACATTATATTCTGTTAAAGGAAGATAAACTAGTTTGAAGGAAACATTTTGATTATGTTTCTGCAGAAACACAGCAAAGCTTTTATTTGCCTAGCCTGAAGTATACACTAGTGCACATTTCCTTAAATAAATGCTACTTTTTAGAACAATTTTGGTTTCTTATTTCCTCCCCCCCCCCCCCCCCTTCTTTTCCCCCCCCCCCCCCCCCCACTAATGACAGCAAAAAAAAAAAGTGACTAATTTGACTTCAAGCCCATTTTGCTTAAATGAAAAAATACACTGATGTAGGTATTAGCTAGTTTCACCTATGGCTAATATATTTTTAGAATATCTTATATGTACCTTGGGTAACTATGAAAACCATTCACTACTTCTATGTATTTGTTCACTAATAATCAAATTATGTTTTGGAAACAAGAGTAAATCTAAAAGTCTTGGGCTTTTTTTAGACTTCATTAGATTTATAGCACTACAGATAAGGCTAAGGTTTGAATCCCCATTCTGCCCATTCATCACAAGTCAGTTTTGAGAAAATTTACCTGACATGGGATGAAAAGCCAGGGGTGAATTGCCCTACTGAATGGTTGCAGTGTGGTATAGTCATATTCTGCCCTCATTCTTGGCAGAAGTTACCGGTGTTTAGCTCCCAATCTCCACATTAATAACCAAGCCTTCCATTAAGAGGAATTTTTAGAGGAACTTCTGCATACTAATGCATGTTACAGAATCTCAGCCTAAAAAGGAAAAGCATGGAGGAAAAAAAACAAACTCTAGAATTAAAACAATATATAAATCGGCAAAGTTTTTGGTGGTAATTTAACTGGTACTATTTATTACAGTATGCCAGGCTCCAAAATACTGCCTGCAAACATACATGATTATTGAAAATATCACATGGGAGCCAGAAATCACCATTCATGGCAGTGTGTTTGGGGCAGAGGCAGGACTAAAAGAAAACACAGTCCAAGAGGACCTCTTGTATGTTACCAGCACAATTAGCATGAACTATTTCTCTAGGGTAGGGGTTGCAGAATCGCTGAATCTGATCCAGAAAACTGTGCATTCACTCAAACCGCGTTAGTCAGTACCAGCTACAGTGAACATTAACACACTGCATAACATGCAAAATAAATGATGTGTTCTACTACCACAGTCGTATTATTATGCTTTGTCTGTAGGAGAAACTTACAACCCTGTCTTTCCTAATTTGTATTGCATGCAGCATGGCGTTGTGTTAAACAGTTCTTGACTTAGGGATTAAAAGTCAGCGGGACAGGAATGTGGAAATTTTTTCCACAAAGCATTCTGTTCTTTCTAAATAAATTAACTCTCATTTTCTTCACAGAAGAAGCTTCAGAAATAGGTATAAAATGTTGGCATGTTTCTGAAAGCACAAATTGACCAAACTTCATAAAAGTAGGGTTTTTAAGAAGCAGATGACTGTTGTGTTGGTATCATTGAGGACTTTGACAAAATCCCACATTTTTACTCTCCTTATGGCCATCCTCTTGGTAACCTGGTTTTTGTCTTAATCATTAAAGAGATTATTTGCAGATTGCACCCCTTTATGTCTCACACATGTCTATTCAGCCCTCAGAATAAATTCATCAAAAGTACACTTTCATGTCATATTGTATTCACCAAACACATACAATTATTCATATTGGAACCACAGATCTATATTTAGATATAATGCAGTTGAAAACCGCTACTTTTTCCACTAGAAGATTTCTTGAGTTATAGGATGATGAAGAAAAAAATCTGATTCCATAACACTTCTAGAGTAGCTACTGAGAGCTTACTAATATACCTAACTATTCTGCTCTCCTCAAGTGATCAACCAGATCAGATTTTCTTTAGCCAGATGTGTCATAGGCTGCCTTCTCGCTCAGCAGCTAGAGAGGAAAATCTCAGGCCTTGGAAATGAGACAGGATGGAGCATAAACTAGAACTGGCTTCAGAAGTCCCAAACCCAAGTTATTAGCAGGAATTAATCCTAAAAACCCAATTTTATGACTAAAAAACTGAATAAAATAATTTTAAAAAGAATAATTTTAACTTTTCCAGAAAGGCCCAACTTTAATTTCACAAGCATCAGGAGAATTAGCAACATAATGCTTGCACTGGAAAAAGCCTTTGCAATGAAACATCATTAAAATGGGCAGACAAATCCAATTGTCTGTCATTACTATCAGTGCTCACATCACCAACCAGAAGTGTTAGTTACAGCACTATCAAAAAAGGTAAAGACATCCTTAATCTGCCAATGATAATAAAAGAAAATCTCTCCAGCTGTGGTTCTTAAAAACTTGCCAGACTCTATCTTACACCCAGCATATTTTGGATCACACTAGGTATCTACCGAACACACAGACTGTACTAAAAGTAGAGAGTCCTGTCCTTAGTTACAGCAGACCTTGACAGTTTGCATCCAGCCTAGAAAATGACAGACACCCTCAATCCCACTAAAAATTCAAGAGTCCAGAATGTTCAACAGCTTGCCTAACCAGGCCATTTGTCATCCAAATGACTGCTTACTCGAGGAGCAGCTAAGCGACATGCGACTGGATAATGTGCATACCTTTCAAAGGCTATTTTAGGCTCACAAAACTCCACGGCTTTAGCAAGCACTGCCTCTGGGTAATTCAAACCATTTTACCAGGCTTACGTTTTTATATTGGTTTTATAAATGTCTTAAAGGATAGAAAAAAATCTTCCACTAGCTAGAGATTCACTGATTATGCTATGACGGTATATAGTACACTTAGGCTCAGCTTAAAATGAAAGGGCTATAATTGGTCTCTTGTCCATATTTAAGGTAAATCAAGTGTCTAGGTGCTAAGAAGTGCAGAGCTCAAAGCACTCATAGTGAATTCAGAAGATGCTAAGCAATTCCAAAAATAAGGACAAACATTTTTTTCAGTCTAAATATGAATAGGAATCTAACCTGAGGCTGCAATTCTCCAAAAATCCTACTGCCCTATGTTTGGTTTTTTACTTCTCTTCTGTTGTCACACCCATACACAAGGGTGAGCGTCACGACGATGGAGCCAGGCCCTTCTCGGTGACAAACAATGATAGGACAAGGGGTAACGGACACAGGAGGTTCCACTTAAATTTGAGAAGAAACTTCTTCTCAGTGAGGGTGGCAGAGCACTGGAACAGGCTGCCCAGGGAGGTTGTGGAGTCTCCTTCTCTGGAGACATTCAAAACCCGCCTGGACGCCTTCCTGTGTAACCTCATCTGGGTGTTCCTGCTCCGGCAGGGGGATTGGACTGGATGATCTTTTGAGGTCCCTTCCAATCCCTAACGTTCTGTGATTCTGTGATTCTGTTCTCTTTCTGGTCTCTATCCTGCTCTTTCCCAATTGTCTCCATAGTGGAAACTGAATAAGAACATGAGTCTCCCAAAGCCGTGAATGAGAGTAAAAATTTCTATCTACACAAACAGTGTTCACCCTTTCCTACCTAAAATGCAGATACGATTTTGCAGAAAAAGTGGTGATAAAAGCAGGGTCCTTGTATGAAATATTCACATCCAACAATTACAGCTCAAATTTAATTACTTAAAATTCTACTGGGAAGCACATCCTATTCCCCTTGCCCCTGTGTTTGTTATTTACTGCTAAAAGAAAAGATTAATATCTGCAATAAAGAATCAATAACATTATCATTATAACATATTTTTATTCTGTATTTAAAGCAACACCATTCACCAAGGAGTCTGAACGGCTGCTTTTAGTCTTCTGAGATGGGAGTTCTAGAAACTTAGATTTTCAATTAATAATTTTAGCTGAACAGGCACAATAAGTGAGAACTCTACAGCTTTCTAAGCTTGCCTGACTATAATTACTTTATAATTGTTAGAAATAAAGATTCATCTACATGGTAGATGAATCTGCAGCATTCATATGTTTCACAAACTGTCAACATCTTTTATATAATCTCCTAAGGACCTTTAAATGTGCAGCTTGAGGGGAAAGACACAGCTCTCCAAGCTGTCTGTGAACACAGTTAGATTCACCTCTGCTTTCAGACAAAAGATGAAAATCATAACAGAAATTTCCCTTTGCCACTTTTCAGAGCATAAATCTTTGTCTTACAGTATTTATCAAAACTGCCTTTAGTTATCAATTTCTGTAAAATTTCTTCACAAACAAAAGAACACAGTTATTCACTTATATTCCCTTAGGGAGACAGAGTATCATAGACATATAATTGTGCTACATTATCATCACCGTTATAGGGCACAGAAGCACTTGGGAATAGGCATGGCCTTCTAATAGCAGTTAGACAAGGCATATTTCTTCACACTAAATCATGAATTTGCAATATTATGTAACCCCATTCCTTTTATATTTTCTTCAGCATCTGATGTTGCAACTTAAAGGCCAACTTTTTATGTCTGCTTACATAAACTTCATGTTCCCATTTAAGTTGAATTAAGAATGAAAAAGATCACACATACACCTTGCTGGTTAGAAATACGTATGTTCTCATTTCCTGAGATGAAGTTTCCTTCCCAGTGTTGAGCAGAACATTAAAAGTACACAGGAACTCAATAGTGAATGGAAATTACATTGGACTGAAGTGAAAGGGCACTTCAAATGACAGAATAATTAAACCAAATTACTTCATACCTGAAAACACAGCAACTTAACATCAAACTGATTGGAATTTGGAGGTTTTGTCCCATAGAAAATTATCATTTTTCAACCCCTCCCCAAGTGGGATAAGAAGGTTAAATATCAAGTACGTATGGAATCAAATATTAATAATGAAATGCCAGTTCTAGTATGGAATCAGATGTTCTAAAAATTGCTAATATAAGGTGCACTCCCCTGCACTCCAGGAGTCCGGATTAGGCTCCAGTTAAAGACTTCTGAATGTGTTTTTCTGGGCTATGCTTATGTATCACCAACTATCTGCTAACAAAGACAGTTAGGCAAATCGTGTGAGTGTCCTGGACAATTATAAATCTTGAAGCATGAAGAGTTTAAAAAATGAAAACACAAATGTTGTACAGCCCTTAAGCAAACTTGTATGTTTTTTCACTACAGCTCAAGATATGTATAATTACCTCCAAAAATTTCTAAAATTAAAGTGATGAACATTGTTGAATACAGACTAGCAAGCATAAATTACTCTCAAAACAATAATTCTACTATTATAATGAATTGTCCCTAATTACAACAAGAACATTATAGATATCATGTATTGAAAATAATTAGAACTATTCAGGCAGGTTTACATTGCTGTGAAATTGAGGTTATAAAATACTCAATAATGTTCCTAATATTTTGAGGTCTTGGCAAAACTAAAAGAACATAGGATTATGTTTACTGCAGTAATAGAAATTAGTGTTTGTCAGAAGGCAAGTATATGAGTAAACCTACATTAATTCCCATTGAACTACTTATTTAGAAAATAAATATTTATGGGTTGAAGTTATGTGGTCCGAAACTCTAAAGATTTTTAAATCTGTGAGGGTTTTAAACAGCCTTGCTGCTTAATACAATTGTCAATCTCTACCAGGGTCTGTAGATTTCAATCTTAAAAAAACCTGAACTAATAACTAATGTGTTGAAGTCAATAATATTTAGGTGGCATTTGGGTTTAAAATAGCAGGTGGGATTTTGAGGAGGTTTGAAGGGGAGAGGAGGAAGTAAAGTTATACAATGACAGCTGATAAAACAATATTAAAGCTAAAGACAAATGAACTTCACCAAGCTCAGAGTTTGAGTTCAGGTCTGATAAGCATTCAGAAGTCCAGGGGCTTATCTGGGCTTATCAGAAATAGCTAGATCCTCTGGGTTTGGAACACTGAACTGTAAACCTTGCAAGAGATCTCAGTTTCTGGTTAGAAACACTTCACAGACAGATTATTTCATTGCATTTTAGCATTTTAATTATCACTCTGGTTGGGACTTGGTAGGCATATGAAAATGAAAAGAAAAATGAGCATACTATTTTTAGAATTTCCATAAAGAATCCTCAATAAAAGTTCAAATCTTCTAAAAAACCTAAATTCTACCTTCAATTTTGGAATTGGATCTGAGATGAAACTTTTGCTTGTTTGTTTTTTGTAACTCCATTTATTATCCAGACTTAGTCAAACTAATGAACCACAAAAAAGCAATATTAACTTTAGAACTCACCTAGCATTGTTCTGGGACTTGCTGAAAATGCCTTCAGTAATAGGAAATATATGTAGTGTGGAGGCAGTTTATCAACAAGTTGACCGAGTCCCGCACTCTTAAATTGGTTATTTTAGCTCATGTAAGATCTTACTGACATGGGTATATCTGAAACTATCCCCTCAGACATTGTCACAAAGTTTGGCAAGATCTAAAGCCAAGATAAATTACTAAGCCACTTATTTCCAAAGGTCATTATTATTTCTTTCCTTCAAGAAAGGTGATGGTGATGAGTGGGAACTTTCTGAAATTTGTCCCCTGGACATTTCTCACAAGCTATCCAATAAGACAGCTTTTTATTCAGCACATACAGTATTTTGGTCAGAAATGTTAGTTGCTATTTGTTAATACTCCAATTTATTATTGATGGAATTTCTCAAGGATTAAGATAAACAGGGTTTCTAAATCATATCACCTGCTTTTTAAGCAGATTGCCTCTGAAACCCCTCAGAAGTTCCGCTTAGACAGAGCCACTGGTTTGACATCCCCTGCTTTATCAGACTCTACATTAGAGAGATGGACATGATCTCTCACCATCGGCCAGCACTGTCTGTTGCAAGACTTTTCTATTGAGAGAGTGCATATTGATATTACTGGAAAATGGAAATCCTCTCTGTTGCTATTGCTTTTTTTGAAGTTCTTCCATCAGAATCTATTGCTGTTTTCTTTCTTCTGAAAGCTCTTCATCAAGGTTTACTTCACAGCAAAAAACAACGCGCAGCTTTGCCTTTCCCATCTACTGCTCTCTCCTCACAAGTAGAAAGTATGAACACTGTGTGTTCATGGTGAGATTTCATTTATCAGCTGCTTCACTATTCACTGAAGCCAACAAAAAGTTCCTTTTAACCTCAGCACACTTTGATTTTTTTTTTTAATTCTGCAATGTAACAAAGTTTTACAGGGGATGTTAGAAGACTTTTTATAGATACAGAAAAGACTGAGCTGTGACCAGCAATTCATAAGTCTGGCATATTTTGTAATCTCTTCTGCAGTCTGTTATCTACAAATAAACACAAATTTGCAAAACTTTGTATCTCGCCTACCACTAGCTTTAATTGGCTTCCTGCAAACATCTTCAGGTATCCGAACAAGCATCATGCAGATTGGATGAATCTCAGAAATTCATAGAATGGTTTGGGTTGGAAGGGACCTCTAAAGATCATCCAGTCCAACCCACCTGCAGTAAGCAGGGCCAATGTTACTAGACCAGGTTGCTCAGAGCCCCATCAAGCCTGACCTTGAAAATCTCCACGGATGGGGCCTCCACCACCTCTCTGGGCAACCTGTGCCAGGGATCTACCACCCTCACTCCTAACTTTTTCCTAATATCCAACCTAAATCTACCCTTTTCTAGTTTAAAACCATTACCTCTCAACCTATTGCTACATGCCCTAGTGAACAGCTCTCAGATTTCTTATAGGCACATTTCAGGTACTGGAAGGTCACTATAAGGTCCCCCCGGAGCCTTCTCTTGTCCAGGCTGAACAACCCCAACTCTCTCAGCCTGTCCTCATAGGAGAGGTGCTCCAGCCCTCGGATCATCTCTGTGGCCCTCCAGTTGCAGTACCCACCCGAAGCCTTGGACAGTGGAAGTCTGGGGGAAGGGATCAGTCTACTTAGAACATTCCTAATACTCCCAATGCAAAAATGATTTTCTTTCTGCTATATACCACCGACTGCTCTTGGGATTATAGAGATGAGAGGCAAAACTAAAGTAGTTTTTAAACACAAGAGGATACTTTTAGGCACCAGCACTGCTGTGAACATTTTAGTCCCTCACTGCCCAAGCCCAAACTACAAAATACACATGTGATTTCAGGCTACAGCATCAATTGCTACATTCAGAAAGTTCTGACACTGTCACTTTTTAATACATGAGAAACCACTGAACTGTCTCTACATTCATATACAGATGTTTAAATGTTCCCTCTTTCAGCATTTTTCTGCCAACAAATGTTAGCTAGGACTCTAAGGTCATTCTGGTATGTGAAGATAATTCACATAAAATTATCATTACTCATTTGAAGGAAGACAAATGATCATACAGAGCTGTGCTTTTCATAGGAATCCAAAAGGCACAGAATATGAGCTGAATTGTCCAACTCTGAGTTACTTATGTCTAATTCTATTCAATTTTCAAGACAGAAAGGATATATTAAGCTAAAAATATAAAAAAACCCAGTGTATTTTATGCACAGGAACTATGAAGATTTGCAAACAGCATATATCAGCTGCAGATTTCTTTTTTTTTATTAGTAATAAAAGAAAGTTCTTACAGTGTTGTTAAAGTGACATTAGACATTTGCTTTTCCAGTCATAGCCAGGTGGTGTTTTCCCTTACGTGAGCCAACAGTGGGAGAAATATTTCTTATTTTTTATATATATGTATATACACAC
Source organism: Mesitornis unicolor (assembly GCF_000695765.1). Taxonomy (NCBI): domain Eukaryota; kingdom Metazoa; phylum Chordata; class Aves; order Mesitornithiformes; family Mesitornithidae; genus Mesitornis; species Mesitornis unicolor. The sequence continues at coordinate 57,198 of NW_010202562.1, read as the reverse complement.
ACATATATATACATACATGCATATATATTTATGCATATATATGCATATATAATTATACTTATGAATATATACATTAAAAACCGCAATATATAAAAATCATTTCACTTCAAAACCCAAGCACAGAAAAACAGAAGCTAGACAGCGAGTGTGAGTAGGCACAACACAGACTCATTCGTAGCATTGCAGTAAAGGGTGACCTGTAGACACTCTTCTGTGTGAGTGGGAGGTAAATCTGCTTCTATGTTAACTTAATCTTTGGCCTTTCTCAAACAGACACTGTGATTGCTTCACTGTGCTACATTTTTTTACATTTAATATCTTCACAGGAAGAATACTGTTCCAGAAGGACCAAGCCTAAACCACCAAATAGATTTCACACTGGACTGGACCACCAATTGAATGGAAACTCCAGTCCCAGGGGCACCGGTTTACTGCTTTATTCATTCTCCTGTATCTATTATTTATCAGCAATGAGAGACAGAAAAAGAGATGGAGAGAAAGCAAGATCTTGCAGTTTAATGCAAAGGCTTAATCTTTCAGATATCAAAAATAAGCTGAAACGAGTGATTGAAATGTGGTCAGTCATTTCATTACAGACCTCACTGGACAGCGGTGTGACATCTAACTGCTTTTCCCTCCAAAGATCACTTAACTGGAGGAACATGAAAAATGAATTAGCACATCCTCAGTGGAGGACGGGTTACAAGGACACAGCCTAGACCCACTGAAAAAACACTATTGGCAAAACTACACTTTAAAATATTTGCTAGACAGAAAATTAATCTTGTTTTTACGTTGTCTTAACAAAGATCGGTGAAAGAATAAATAGAAACGGTTTAGTTTAAAAGCATTTTCAACTGGAAGGATAAGCAGGTCAGGGAGAAAGCAACAGACAGGAAGAAGTGTAAATCTCAAGCATACTTGCTGGAGGAAGAGTACAACCCATACACAGAACTGATGACACCTTGGTACCAGTATTCAAAGCTGTATTAAAGGACTAAGACTCCAATAAAGAATCCAGGGTCCCATTACCTGCATCTATTCCTCCTGCTCTGCTATAGAAACGATTGAATGTTATATTGACTGGAAGTGTGAAATTATTTCGCTAGCTGGAGTGAAACTTTCTGCAACTGCTCCCCTGATAACTAATCAACTGAACTCCCATGATGGCCACAAAGCATCCCTCAGATATCCCAGATGTTCTTGCTCTTTATGAACATCCTGAATTACACATGGCAGCAAACAGAAACACATCACAGATCTCCAGCTGGTATAGTATATTCACATCAAACTAATACTACCAAACATATTGGCAGCCTTATTTTGCATCACGGGAATTCCAAGTAGATTTCCATGTAGAGTACAGGAAGGTAACTGCACTTGTCCATCTAAACCATAGATCCAGATGCAGAGGCAAAGATTTAATGGAGGAACTTGTAATTACCTAGCTGCATGCAAATTATAGTGCATTTCCCTCCAGGCTACTGTTGCTGGCTATCTAATCTCAGCCACAGGGTGGATCCATAAATTCTGCAGTTCCCTAGTTTCTCTCTGAGAGGCATCTAACCTTTCTTTCACTCCCTCAGCACAGATTCTTTTCAAGTAAATCTAGTCCAACAGTCAGACTTTAGAGTTACCACAAACTATAACATGCAAACATCTCTGGATCTGAAATTAATTCCAACTCCTACCCAATGCTTCACCAACTTGGTCCTTCCATCTCCAAAATAGCTTATTACCCTCCCCATCTGGCTCTGGAAACAGAAACGAAAACAATTTATTTCAAAAAAAGAGTTTCCAGCAATTTCTGAGCATCATAAGGAATCCTGGAAACCAAAGTCCTTCTGGATGTGGATGACAAGAATATGAATTTCTTAATCAGAGAGAGACCTGAATCTATACTGTCTAGCTGCACAGAACCTGCATTCATGTTTATTTAATCCCTACTGAGGGCAACAGGAATAACAGCAAAACAGATAGTTACAATGTTTTAATACATGGTAATCCACATATTTAATTTGACAAGACAATCAATGTCCCCTATTCTGTTTCTATTCTTACTTTGAATGTACAGTTACTCTGTATCTTACACTTTCCACAAGTCCTTCAGAGAGTTTGCTGCTTCATATTAAAATTAATAGTTGTCTCTACCTCCCAGGATGTAGTGTTTAGACTTTAAGATTCTGCCTTTGAAGTAACAACTTCACACGTGAAAGCCTTGTTCTTCAGCTGCACGAACACCTCTACTGTGTTTCAGTTATTCTCACGTGATTTAATCAAAAGCACCCTAACTTTATCACTTCTAAAAGAATAACCAATTGCCACTTTTTCGGTACTGCTACCTGCAGGCTGCTGCTGCCTCCAAGGTGAAGCATCATGGCAGAACATCACAACATGGGAAACCTCCCAGTTCTCTGCAAGAAAACTTTGTCCTTCAAACCACTCATCATTCACCTTTACCTTTTCTGAATATGGTGGCAGCCATTTAAATGTTCACCTCTAGGCTAATCAGACCTCACATGAATGATTTCCAGCCTGACTGAGTGTGCAGTCCCTTCCACTCTTTGTAACCTGTGGGCAAACTGAAGCCTGAATCACCACGAACTCTGGAAAAGGCAAAAATGCTTGGGACAGATAATGCTTTCCCCAGATTTTGTAAAACCAAGTTACATGATACTTTCTTCAGAACAGAACCAGAAGACATATTCCTTAAGCCCTGTGACATCAAGTCAACTAACTGGAGCAGTTTAGCACATAAATAGGTGGCTATGAAAGAATACAGTAACTGTCACATATTTGGTCCCCTGACTTTCAAAAAAATTAAATCACCGTTGTTGTTACGAATTGCAGTGTTGTATTTATGATAGGATATTGATCTCAATTTTCTCTCCTTCACATTGAAATAATGCAATTGCTTACCTCACTATGGGAAATCAGGGGACTTTAAATCCTTTTGAAGAACAGCGGTGAAATCTTCAGTTTTACATAGCATTAATCAGGCCTGAAGTCAAGTGACAGAAAGCCAATAGTGGCGTTTTAAAGTGAGGTGGGAAAAACTGAGTCTTATCAGACTGTCTGCTGTAACATCAGTGACATATTTGCCCCCAGATTTGGGACAGTAGAGTATCCTGTAGAAAAGATGCTGGGAATGCACACAAAGCAAACACCATTTCCCTTCCACCTGCAGTGGATATGTGCAGAAGGGTAGGAGAACAAACACTGTCCACAGCATCGCTTGCAATGAAGACTAGATTTTCTGCTTGCAGCCTTACAGGCAGTAATACAGTGGGATGACCAGTGCTCTGCTCTCTGACACCACACCTGGAAGCAGCAGAGGGGAGCCCACCTCAAGGGATGAGTGGCTGTGGAAGTTTCATCCAGAAAGAAGGCAGAGTGAAGAGATCTTTCACTGAACCACAGATCCGTGTGGCCTCAAAGACTTTAGTCCTGTAATTACAGTGGAGACTGTCCCTTGCATGCCTTGTCATGCTCCATATCTTCCCAGCTTCTCAGAGCTCAATAGCCAAGACAAACCTATAAAGATGCACAGTTACATTCTTATCACCTAGCCCAGTCAGGTTTTGTTTCAGAAGATAGTAAATGTACCAAATTTATTACCTCCATTAGCATTTTCACATTGCATTAGCAAACAGTGCTTGCAAGGAGCAGAAAAGTACATGGAATTCATTAATACCTTCTGGGTTTGGAATACCAGGAAGTGGAAATAAAAATAGATCCTGCAAGGAAGGGAGCAAAATTTGCTACCTAAGACCCACACATATCTCAAACAAAGGGAGCAGGAAGGCTAAATTTTTTACAGAAATGTTGAGCTTTATTGAAGATCATGAGTAACCTTTGAATTTTCAAACCAGCAACAAAACTCCAAGGTATCTCTTTCTTATGATATGTAGCAGCTGCAGTAGAGGTTTTTCATGTCCTTTAAGTAGTTTTCTGGATGAAAAAATGAGCATATGTGCTCTGATAGTGTGGTAAGAGAGCCGCAGCACCATCAACAGCTGACACTGCAGAACAGCTTTCATCATTTATTTAAACTGGTCTGAAAATCTTTTGAAAGCATATTCAATTCTCATAGATCCAGCTGTGAAGAAACTTATCATAATACACAATATACATGCTTCTTTGGTCAACTTCCTCCAACACATCCTTGGACCCATTCCTGCTTCTATCCAGTGATTACAGTCTTAAGATTTTTGCAGATTGTTATCACATCGATTAAGCTATACAACACAGAACTGCAGGCAAGAAAAACATTGAGCTGACCTTACAGTGGCTGCGTATGACCTCTTGAATGACAGAAAAACCACAGAGAGGCAGGAGAGTCAAAAAGTTAAAGGGAAAGGAGTACAAGGAAACAACAGTTTAGATAACTGTGAACTGCTTACTGAAAAGAGTTCTGTAAGATAGAGTCATTAATTTCTCGGGTCCGCGGGAAGAGCAGAGAGAATCAGTGATCAAGTCAAGAAGCAAGTACTAGAGTTTATGAATAAGGCATTCATTTTGATTCAAACACAGCAGCCAAACAACAGGCTTATTGGATAATTTTGTCTTGTAGCCTTGCTTGCTAACCCAAATTTGGTTTACACACATATTTAAAACAAAATATGCTAATAAAACAAAGAAACAAAACTCTGTAGAACAGTGATTGCCTGATTACCCTCATAACAATTTTTAAGACTAAAGCTTTGCTATCCTGTCAGTCCTGCAAGCCCAAACGGCAGAGATCCTGTACTCAGAGAAACTCCGAGCACAGCTGCTTCTCTACAGTATAAAATCATTACAAATAGGTCTGGAAGGGAACTCAATAGGTCAGATAGTCCATTCTCCTGCCCAAGGCAGGATCAACAATACCTACAAAATTCCTGGCAGACATTCGCCTGAAAACCATTAGTGATGGAGGTTCCTCAAGCCCAAGGCAATCTATTCCAGTTCTTTACCCTATTTGCCATGCGGGTGTCTTTCCTAATATCTAATCTACTTCTTCCATGCTACAATTCATAAATGTCTGTTGCTTCTTTTCCAAATAAAGAACAGAGCACCTTCCTCCTTTCGCCACTGCAAGCACCTTTAATAAAGGTGAAGGCTGTGACTATCTACCACACAATCCAGGAGGAGATACTGTGCGACAATACTGATGCCACAGCACATGTGCTGAGAGAACATGTGTTTGGGGACAGGCCGAAAGGAATCTGTTCCAGCAAAAACTATGCTGCATTGCATTTTGTATTTTTCCAAGCGTGGGGAGATGGCAGGAAATTCCACAACAGAACAGACTAAGCACTCATCAATTCCCAGACCTCCCAAAACACTAAGAATAAAACCTAACAGAAAAAACTTAACCAAGCATTAAGACAGAATATACAAATAGGGGTACTGGCTGTTCCTTTTGTGGATTTTTCCTGGGCTGAGAAAATAAAAAAGTGATTTTTCAAATTCAAAGTAAGGGGCAGGATTGTGCCTCAGGGAGAATATTTTTTTTTTGCATATAAGTAGATAATTAGAGACATTTTCTTCAGGATCTCTATTCCCTGTGTGAACTACAAGTCTCAGTATACCAAGCCTGCAGTCTCTAGGCATATAGCCGTCTTTTAATTCCTATGCCAGGGAGTCTGCTAAGAAATCTGTCAGTGATTTTAATAAGTAGGTACGAAGCCCTTCTGTAGTCTCTATTTGTTCCTTCTTACCTTCAGAAGTCTGGGTATATGATGTGGATGTGGGTCAGTCTCCAGCAGGATTTTCATTTCATTGTGTTCAGCCCTTTCATACAATTTCCTGCATTTCTGCCCCCTATTTAATAACCCATGTAATTAAGAAATGTACAGAAAGAGGAGTCTCTTGGGTTTAGAATTAGCAAGAGCTGACTGCTTTGTTCATCTGAAATCAAGCTAAAAGCAACTGTTAGGGGAGACCTTCATATAGAAACACTCAGAGGAGCAGAGGGTATAATTCTTTAAAAACAAAACCTTAAGAGCACTGGAAAAAAGAATTTCATCATGACTAAAATAACAGGCCTTCAAAATCAGTACTGTGCCACTACAAGTAGTTAGCTGAACATCAGCATGTTAACTCCCTAGGCACGTTCATTCCTTATTGCAGAATCAAATACTTTTCCAAAGAGAACACAGACACTCAAGTGTACAATATTCATTCTAACATCGTAATATTATAATCCAATCAATATTTTAGTAAATAAGCCTAATCTTTGAACATTGCTGCAACCCTGCAGGGCCAGGAGTCTTTCTCTATGAAGGAAGGGCACTTGAATAGCACATTCTTGAAGTATTCTATATTTTTTTAAATCACTGTGTTCATCATAACGCTACTGTTAGTTTTATTTTTCTGCTTTGTACCAAGCTGCATTTTTAACTCATGTTTCCTTAAATAAAACACAGAATAGTCTTACATTATAAGGTTGATTCTCACTTGTTGCAGTTAAGAAGAGGAGCACTCCATTTTCACACTGATATTGTTTTCAATTTGATATACAGAGCTTCAGCAAAATCTTAACCATTATTTTCATTCCCACTGTAAGTTACATGGAGTCTTCAGGCTCAGAACAAAGACAATGGAATAAAAAAATTGGCTTCTTGAAATATCTACATCCTTCTGCATCTAAATGTGCTGATAATTTCCAGCCACAATTGAACCTGTAAAGGTTATAATTACCAAGAACATCAGATAGGTTAGGGTTAAGCCACTTTATGGAGTGAGGAAAGAGGCCCAGCTGTGCAGAGATGACTTGCTCCTCTATTGGATAATTAAAATCAGAATAAGAGGTGGGATGACCGTCAGCATTTCCCCATTCCTCTGAAAAAAGCTTCCAATTATATATTTAAAAAAAATGGTGATGCCAACTATGAACTTTTGGACTGTTTTCTACTTTGTCTCTTTAGCCCTGCTTTCTACAACAACAGATGCATACAATCATGCTTCCCCATAATTTTTGCCATTTTAATTTCAAATCTTAAGTCTCTTTTCTCTGCCTGCCAAAAAGTATTACAGTCATACTCCTTTCTGATCAACAGGCTGCACAGAGTTCACTTTTGTCCCAAAAACCCTTTGGGTTTTGTTTGGGTGGTTTTTTTGAACGACACATATTTTCTCCAGTTCTCATGCACACACAGGTACTTCAAAGCCTCACTGCTCCTGACCACAGGAGATCCTCTGCTTTTCACAATGCTTTTCTACCCTTCTTTCACTTCCACATCTCATACAACTCTTTAATCACATTTTAACCATTCTTTGCCCTAGCTTTTGCATCTCTTTAATGTCAGTCAGTCCTCATATAAAACAGCACAGGTGGAGCGTGGAAGAGAAAGGAACAGCCCTACTTCACAGCTCTTGTGCTGCCATGAAGTGCAGGACCCATTCTAGCCAAGGGGGCACTACTTTTTCTCTTCCATACCACGGATCAGCAGAGGCAGAAATGAGGACTGGCCTCCACATGCAGTGATTTGTCTGTGGTGGTACCTGAAAGTCTGCCTGTGCCAGCCATGCAGTTGTGCACACCCAAGAAGCAGGACCTTGAGATGCAGAGGTTAAAACAGGAAAGAAGAAAGTGTGTACAAGAAAGCAGAGACAGAGAGGTATGAAGGCAAACTCCTGCTACCAGAAGGTGGTAGATGGATCCCAAAGGAAGAGCCTGGACTTGTGCCACAGACACAGGTAACATTTGAGGAGAAAGAAAGACTCATCCCTTGCTTTTGTCATTTTGTCATTGCATTCACATTTCTGTTACACAGTCTTGAGGTTTTCAACTTTAGGGTACATGTGTTCTTTGCACTTTGCTCCCTATCTGTACCACTAGGATGCAGGCTTTTATTTTCAAACTTCATCCACAGGATCAGGGTTTTAAAGAACACGCCTTACATTGTAAGCAACAGAAGTCACCTAAGAGAATAATAAAATTATGAGAGCTGGCTGTAGGCCAGTACCATATGTTGACAGCACTGCAGTGGCAGTGCAGAGAACTGCTCTGGGAATTTGTCACCACACATTCTTTTTAACAACTGCCATGAAATAGTTTCCTTTGGATTAAAAGGCCACTTGCATTAACTGAATTAAATACCAGTTTTATGACACAGAAGTGATAAAACTGGCTGGCAGTACAAGTTCTTGACATGAATCCTGTCATGGTCCCTATGGAACTTTTTTGTTAGCTACATACTACTTTTTGATGGTTGACACAGCAGCCGTTGACGACAGCGATCACAATAATTTTCAACATATCTGAAAATACTATAGCTTTCCCCGAACGTCCTCTGCTTCCCAGATCCACTTGAAGAATGATTACGTCAGGGAAGCTTGGGTCAATTCAGTTGCCTCTCAGCGAAGCGTCTGGCCTTAACTGTTTTACCAACAGACTTCCCAAACATTGATCTTGCTGGATCACTCTGAGCAATAATGCATGCTTTGCCTCTGAGCATGATCTGTAAGGGAAGCTAAATAGAGGTTTTCACATTTTTGCAAGTTTGTGCAGGTTTCAGCAATTTCTTCACTGAAGTTGGCAAGGAATCCCACAGTATTTGTAAAGTTTCAATTTTGCTATGAAATGAAAATTGACATTTCAGCACAAGACTAAATTCCAACAATTAGGCTTAAATTGAAGTTCCACTATATTGCCTAGAACTAAGGTTTTCAAAACATAAAGGGAAGGAATATTATGCTAAATACCAATTCTGTCCTCTCATGCAGTAATCAGTTCGCAATCATGCCATTCATTCTAATGGCTTTGCATACATTTCTTGTTAGAACTGTCACATAAAAGGCTTACATCGGAAACCAAGCAAGTTGGCTATTGCTCTCTAATTCCAAAGGTATACAGAAACATTGTATTAACTGAAATGTATTTCAGGACTTGATGACACAGTTAATTTCATTACAATTGATCACAGAATGGAACAACAGAAAAAATAAATATAACATACACAGAGAGCTCACAATTAAGGTTGCAACACTGAATGCTTATGAGTTAGGAAATACCATTAAAATTCTCACATAACTTGAGTAACTGTCCATTGTGGCTATATATACACACAACACATAAAGATATAATCTACAATTTCGTGATTTCACAATATTTTCCCTGCAAGACCCCTGCCATATTGCCACAATGCAATAGGCAGCACTTACTTAACAGCTATTCGATATTTTGTTTTCTCATCACTGCTCAATGCATGACCTAAATTTTATTTATTTCTCCCTGTCTAAACCTTGCTTTGCTGATAATTATTCTTGAGCCTTCCACTGTGCCTGTCAGTACAGTATTTAGCACCCACTATGGAAACTTCCAGGCTGTGCAGTTAAAATTTTGGGAAAAATCTTAAGCAATGAAAAAAAATATTAATGGAAAGCATCACCTGACTTTAACGCGGACAGTGCTACTGGGGCAACTTCTAAAACATGAACTCTTGAATCACATGTATGCGCTTTTTTATACCCAGAGACCTCAGTACCTCAAGGAATATATATACTTTAAAGACAACCAATTTCTACTATAGCTTTGCACTGATTCAACACTACACAGACGAGGACAAATTAAACACAGATCTAGTCTACAAGAACCCATGACCACACTACTATGTTTCAAATAAAAACAGAAACTGCCATTCAAGTGTCTGTGCACATGGAGGAATGCAATAGGGAAGAACAAAAGGCAGGATCAGAGGAAGAGGGAGAGAGTGGACACAGAGTGTCTGCACATGCTATAGAACACACAGCTTTTACTGCAGAGGAGCTCTGCGTGCCTGTGCTGGGCAGGCTTAGCATCCCAGGAATGTCCTTTGGTCTTCCTTATTTTTGCAGGCAGACAACTAAAACATTCTGTGCAAACTTAACACGGTAACAGAAAGAAACGCAACTCCCAGAGTACTGGAGTTACCAACCACACCAATAGCAAACTGCAGCCACCCCATCCCAGTCAAAAAACAAACCATGGCAGTAATATCTCATGTAATGTCTCAGTAGCCAAACTGCAGCACTGATATTAACGTTTCACAAAGGCAAGCTGCTTTAACCATGCTAAAAAAAAAAATAAAAAAAATTTAGAAGTCAAATTCCACTCACTCTCAACACATTTTCCTTGGCTAAAAAATGGCTAATTTTTTTACAAGACAGGTTGGAGCACTTCTGCTTTATTCCAAATTATATTTCAACCCTCTGCAGATTCTTTATTCAGTCACAGAATATTTCCAGTCTCCTAGAGAGCTTTAGAGCTTGAAAGAGTCCAGCGCAGAGCCACAAAGATGATGGAGGGAGTGGAGCATCTCCCTTATGAGGAGCAGCTGAGGGAGCTGGGTCTCTTTAGCTTGGAGAAGAGGAGACTGAGGGGTGACCTCATTAATGTTCATAAATTTGTAAAGGGTGAGTGTCAGGAGAAAGGAGCCAGGCTTCGCTCTGTGATAGCAAATGACAGGACAAGGGGCAATTGGTGCAAGCTGGAGCATAGGAGGTTCAATCTGAACATGAGGAAAAGCTTTTTTACTGTAAGGGTGACAGAGCATGGCCCAGGCTGCCCAGAGAGGTTGTGGAGTCTCCTTCTCTGGACACATTCAAGACCCGCCTGGACCTGCTCCTGTGTGACCTGGTCTGGGTGATCCTGCTCTGGCAGGGGGGTTGGACTGGATGATCTTTCGAGGTCCCTTCCAACTCCTGATATTCTGTGATTCTGTGGAAGGCAGCACTAATTACACCAGCTCTGGATTAGCTTTCCAAAAATTCTGAACTTTCAAAGGGCCAGAAATGGGTTGCATCAGGTCAATCTACATTTGGGCATCTATATTTGGATAGCTAGAGGCCAGTGGTAGTTTCATCTAGATATGTGAAAATAGACAGAAGAACAGCATGAAAGAGAGCACGATGTACAGCTCCACTTTGCTCTTTCCGTATTTAACCTGCTTGGAAGGTGCAAGGCTATTGTATTTATTTTTTGTTGCCGTATGCCTTGGGGCAAAAGGTGACACCATCTGTTTCTGTTTAGGTTCCACATCTATTCGGGGGCTTTGGCTCCCTTCTGATCATAATTCACACAGTAGTTGTCTGATATCTTTTCTCTCTGCTGTCACTTATACAGGGATGGGAAAAGCCTTGCTTTCCTTTGAAAAGTAAGTCAGTCAGCCACCTCTATGAACTGAAAATTCATAGCACCTTTCAAGATGTACTTTATTTATATTAAACCAGTATAACAACAGCAAATTATATTGTTGGAAATACATCTTCGCTTTCATGTTAATGCATTCAATTAATTTAGCATCTGCTCTATAAATATTGCTTCCTCTTTCCACAACATCCTAACAAAACATCAGTATTTCCATATGATGATGAACACTACCATAGGGAACTTTGTAAGAAAGGAACTTTCTGTGTTTCAGGATCACATAAAACAAAGGGCACTTTATGCTGCAAAGAGCCAGCTAAAAAATAGATCTTAAGAATTGCATTCCCCCGACTGGTGTATCTAAGAAGACAGCATGGTTCAAACTTGAAACCTTTCGTCTTTAGCACTGTGAAGTTTTTATATTTTGCCTTTGGTTGGTACACATCCCTCTGTTCCTCTGAATTTATCTTACGGTCAGTCTGATGAGTAGCACAGAGAGAAGTCTCAGATGATGCATCAGTTTGCTTTCCTCTCAGATAGATTAAAAGAGTTACAGAGGAGGGATGTGAGAACAGTGCTCATGGAACAAAGAAGCAAAGGAAAACACTTCCAGAGTGAAAATTAAAAGAGAAATGCAATTGCAAGGGAAAAATTAGAAAAAATTAGGCAGACAAAAAGACCAAGAAAGTGAAGGTCTGTTTCTACAATAAAGTTGTGACGATATAAACTGGACTGACAAGATGTGACGCACAAAGGCAGCAGCAGATCCAGCACATCAAGGTTCACCCACCAGCAAAAGGCACTTGGCCAGTATCAGCCTTACTTTGCCTGAATAATTTTCCTTGCAAAGCACACTAATTTTTCTGATCATTTAAGTCCTTTTCTCTTCCTGTTGTTAGCTGCCTCTTCAAAAGATGCTAGCATTTCATTTCCACAGCAGTCTGGAAATATTTCATTGTACTACAGCAGGGAACCGTAAGAACTAAGAATGCATGTGCCTTCCTCTTTTTTCTTTTCTTATTTTTTTTTTCCCTTCACATTGAGGAAGGCCCTGAAGCCATGTTCTCATTAAATCTTTATGGCTTTTTAAAATAGGAAGCTATTGTTCCATATACCTCCTTAATTATGTACCAATCAAAAAATTTAAAAGAACAGCTCTGCCGGTGACAACTAGGAGGCAAGTGAGAGGAAAGAAACCCTACTTAAGAATTACCGTTTAAGGTTTTTCCCTATAACGCAGGAACCTATGTAAGCTTGCGGATGGCTCAGCATGGGAAAGGGACTAAAGGCTCCCAAACAGGAAAAGAGTTCTATAAAAGAATCTATTTTTTGGACAAATTTATATTCTTATTTAGAGGACGTATATGTTATTATTTACTACCTCAAGTAGGCTTGATGATATGCATAAAACACACAGATATTCAAAACAAACTTTTGAGAAATACTTAACTTCAGGTGTCCATTTGGAGACAACTGCAGCTCAAGCATTAGAAGTGAGTGACTTTAGAAATTAGGGAGCCAAGTAATATTTAACTAGCCAAATTCTGACATGTGCTATGTAACATTCATCTAGCTAAATTATGACGTGCTACATATGTGAACTGCTTTGACTCCAGTGACAGCTGGACAATGCAAATGCCAAGAAGAGAAATTTCTAAGACAATACCAATAGTATGATCAGGAAAATTTCTATGTCGAATTGCAAATTAGGTTTGTGTTGATTCACACGTAAGATTCAGAAGCAACGTTACCGCTTCTCACAGGCTTCCTTAAGGAAGCTTTTAGGCAAATGTAGAAATCTCTAGAAAACAAGTTGTTTCTACCACCTTCAACCACAGATGGAATAAATGCTGCTAACAGTCTTATGGTGTCAGCTTTAAACATCATGAGCTGACACTCCGAGAGAAGTCAATGCTCCAAGGTCTTAAACCTGCCTGACAAAGATCAGGAAAAAAAACCACCTCTCTCAGTTTAGATCTGATTTGGAACTAGTATCAAGTGTTTAGGTTCAGGTTTCTTAACCTGAAGTTTGAATTAAGGTTTGTAATAAGGAAAATTTCCATTTGTTCTTCCACAAACTATGAGGCTGCACCACAACACAGATGGGAGCAGTAAGCAGCAACTCAATGTTGAGCTCCTTGAGACACCACTTACCTTCTTTACAGCTGTATTCAAATTCTATGAAACTGCATTGTGGGGCATGAAGTAAAGATTATCTGGGGATTAAATGCTTATTATGCTAAACCTAGACTATATTAGAAATTAATTAACATAATTATTCAAAGTTACATTTCTTATTAAATCATTAGCATTTACATTCAAATTAATATAACTTTTTGTGCATTTTTAGCTATTTAAACAATGACTGGAGGCACTCTATGAAGGGTTATAACGGACTTAAGTATCAGCAGTGCTGAACACAGACACCTGTGATAAGTTCTAGCATGAAAAAAGTTCTGAAATTGTGTACAGCAACCCTGGATATGTAATCAAACACAGGGAGAAGAACCACCGATCTTTGGTTCAGCTGTTAACCCAAGCTCTGGCCCTCTCTGGCCCCAGTCATGCAACTCTTCCAGCAGTCACAGTGACAGATGTTTTGCACGGGTAATCCTTCATCCTTCTAATCCCAGCTGAGGGTTAGAATTGATGGACACCGGGTACACATAAATAAAGAACTTGAAAATACGTAAATTCGGGCTTGAATAAACAGTATTGAGTAAACATATTAATAACAATACAGCCTTTAGAATAAGATTAGCTGCTGACACAAATAACATTTATTCACACTACAGGGAGTGATTCTAAAGAAATAACATGAAAGTGCACAGACAAGTGTTGTTAAATCAAAAAGGCTTTACACAAAGCAGCAAAAAAAAAGGGGAAAAAGATATGACAAGAAAACTGATGTTTCCTCTTTTTTAACTGCACAAAAAAATTTAATGTCTGTACTATCTACAGGTGCAAAGTAGAAAACAGAGAGGATCAAATCCATGTTTCTTTTCAAATATTCACAAGTAACTTTTTCTAGTATGAGATCTGAATAGAGAAGGCTATTGCTGCTCATAGACTGCAAAGAAAAAAAAAAGAGTAATTTATGGGTGGACTAGAACAACGAGCTGGGAAATAGTTTGCGCAGCAGAAGTATAGCATATGTGATGGATACAGAGATGCCAACTGGGCGGAAGAGCCTGATGGAGCCGTATGTTCTGAGAACTACTTAGTTTTTCTGCTTGAAATGAAAGAGACAGATGGATTATTTTGACCATAGGGATTAACCATTGTGAAGGTAAGTACTCAAAAATGTCAAAACCCAAAAATTCACCTTGAATTGTGAAATGCATTCTGTTGAAACAGCACTGAAGAAAAAAGCAGTTGGGCATGCCCAGTTAGGAAAGGAAGGACAGAAGGGTAACAATGAGAAATAATTAGGAAGTCCTATTTTTTATTTATGCTTTCAGTTCCTAATTTTGCTTTAATCAAGCATCTGACATGTAATGAAGCCTTCATGTGCAACAGATACAGATTTCCATGCATCAAAAAGGACTCTTGTAGGGTTTTAGTGTCAGATCTCTGAGCAAAGCTTTTCAGTATTTTCAAGGCACAGTCTGAGTCTGGGGGTGAAACTGTACTGACTCCATAAAAATTACACATAAAGTTCTCAATTGCTTTATGGTCCTTCAACCTCACCTTTTTTCCATTGTTTTCCAAGGCAAAAAAAAATACATAAAGAACACAGTGGTAAAATACCAAGTACTCTATCCTTACAGCACACCTTATGATCTGACAAGTGAGGAAGATGACCGAGAGCCAGTGAAATTGCTCAGATTTAACTGACTATTCCATGCATTCAGCACAAAGCAAGGACTTTCCTCTTCAGTGGCCCCACAAGAAATAATGAAAGTCAGCTCTGGTTACTAAAGTCTTTGGATACTGTACAAGCAGAGTTGAGTAAATTTTCTTTCTTTGACAGGTTTAGCCACAAGCTAGTTGGAATCTTCTTACATCCCAAGAAATTGTTTTTATTGGCATATTTCAATTTTTCATCACAGAAATGTATTCTCAGTGACATGTAGGACATAAAATCTGAGTTTCCATAGGTAATTCCAGTCAACTCAAGACTGACAACTTGCAAGATAAACCTGATGTATTTTAAAAAGGGTCAGGCACAGTGTCCTGCTGTCAGTCCTTATTGGTGATGTGGTTGTTGTCAGGAAGTCACATAAAACTTGGGAGACCAGACCTGCATCCTCTCCTTTGTCCACAGGCATCCTCACTGAATTTGGCTATGGCACTTACTACCTCTGCATTTTAAAAAATGTAGCTATAAAATGGGAGTAAAAGTCCTTTTCAATTTCTCAGGTATACTGTAGGAAGGAGATGTACAATAAACACTTACCAGACTCTCAGCTGTCAGTGATGAAGACTACACACCTGAGATTGAAAAAGTTCTGCCATGTTCTGATTTGAGGTCTAGCACATCCCTAAGAACACACACTTAATAAGGAAAACAGAAGCATAAAGTTTCCTCAGTTTTTGAGAGCTGAGGGCAACACAATTCTCATCCCACAAACAAAAAAACCCTTCCCTTTGCAATGGGGTGGCATAACCTGCCTTCTGGTTTGACTGTCAGGACTAGGTCCAAGCGTAATCCTCATTACACACAGAGTGAATTTTCCACAAACTGTCATAAACTGTCAAGAAAGAAGAAATACTTTAGTGCACCCACCATAGTTGGGGGAAATGATAGTGGACTGTTTCCAGAGGAAAAAAGTTAAAATACAGTAGTAAGAACTCTGCTGAACTGCAGTTACTGGAGGGATTAGGAGAACTAGACACTGCTGAAGTATGAACCAGTATTATGATATTTTTGTTGTCAGAAACCATCATGCAAGGAGCGAAGACTCTGAATTTCAGCAAGGTAACAAAAATTGATGCAATCTCAGCTGTGTACAGCAGTGTACATACCATCTCTGCTAACTATCCATTTATGCCTCCAAGAACAATGGTAAAAAACACAGTGAGATTTTCTGATAGTTGGCCTGTAAGATAACCTAATGAGGTTAATTCTTACATACAGCAGCGACCTGCTGCTATTGTGATCAAGCTCAAATTGGCATAGAGGGGAACACAGCAGCTCTCTGCAGCAGTGTCATGTGGAGGGGGAACTGCTTTTGCAGAAGTGGAGATTTCTGTAATGTTTGCATTCCAAATAGACCATATAACTTACTACTAAAATTACTCTTCCTAATTTCTCCAGGTCCTAATAGTAGTAGTAGTAAAAAAAGATTTAATGAAAAAGAAACTGGATGCTTTTATGGAAGGTCTCAGAGTTCAGATCAGAGAATGGTAAAACTCCTTTGATCTGTGGTATGAACCCTCCCTGTTCTCATCATCACTGCTCTCCCATCTACTGAATACATGAAATATGAATTGCAGTCCCTAACTGGCTGTGTTACTGCTTTCCTTAAGATGCTAGCTTTTTGCACAGTGTTTCACTAGCCCTGTACAAAGGTTACAGACAGCAGCAATGGCAACAAAATATATCCTACTCTGAATCTAGGATGCTTGACTAGTTTCCAGAGATCTCTGAACACAGAGTTTCCATGGTGTCTTCATTTTTCCCTCTGCAGTTTTAGTCCTAACCTTCCTTTATCATTCAACAAGCTCATGACAATCAAGACTTTAAAAACAAGAAGTACAAAACCTTTAAATAAGCCTAGCATTTCACAAGGCTAGATTGTCAGGAACAATCCTTATGTAAGTACCTAAAAGTAAACCTTATAATCTAATTTTTCCCCCTTATTTGTTAAGCAGTAACACTAATGATTTGATTGTGAAACACTTATGCATATGAATGAGCTTTTATAGAAGGCCTGATTTTAATTAAAAACCAAACCTAATCTCACTAACTTCAGAGCGAGAAATAGGGAAAAATCTCAGTGACAAGTGGGGCAGTAACAGTAGAACTGGCACCAGCTATTCAACAGTGTTACACTACTATAATTTTATGAATGCTTTAAGAAACCACACAGAAATATACATTATCTGCCAGAGAAAAGATAAGATTGAGATAAAAATGGGAGTTACTGAGAGGTTATTGAGAAAAGGTGTTTCAAATATAATCGGTTCCAGGAAAAGAAAGGTTTCTGGAGAAAAGGGCCTATAGCAGCCTACAGCATGCATAGGAGAAGGTCCAGACTGGAACAAGGCAGGAACTGGGAGGACTGGAGATAGAACTTGAAAATGCTTTGAAAAACATGTCCAACAGCAACAAGAGGAAGATCTCCTGTAAACATAAAGATTACTAACGTGAATTTCTAATGTGTCAACTGATGTTGAGAGTTACTTCAGGAGAAAGAGATACGGACTCATACATATCTGTGTATTTCAAAAATTGGGTTTTAAATCAGGTTCCAGTTTGCCCACATTATTATAAGATTCTTGATTCCAGTAATCTGCACTTTTTACTTACCTTGCTAAGGTCTAGTAGAAACAGTTTATTACTTGGTTTCTAATTAACAAATTCAAACAAATGCCTGAATATTTTTTCATAGAGTTTTTTTTAATGAACAAAGTACAAACAGAAGTCAAACAACTCTATTTTGTTTGAAATTGTAGATCTCAATACTTAACAAGGCCAAATTAATAGTACACGTACCTTTTCAAGCACTTAATTTTCTGTCTTTAGAGAAAAGTAAGAGTTCTATTAAATTTCAAATTAAGCCATTCCAGCCAGCAGTCAATGGTAGTAAAGCAAAGTCTAGTCTCTTGATGAGGATAAAGATTCAAGCATTTGTTATTATCAAAGTTTTTAAATCTCTAAATGGCCCATTCTGCAGTTGTTAGCTTTCCCATCTTTTATTCAGAAATGGCCATCAGTGCAAATGTGTGCAAAACCACCTGTTTATCTAATATGTTCAATAAGGTACAGTTGTGCTACTTCAAAAGATGAAAGCAGCACAAACACAACTTTTATTTATTTCACTGTAACCCAAATCCCTGTTTACAAAACCTCTTTTTTAATTTCCCCACAGAGCAGGCCTGTGGCAATATCCTTCTCACAGGCAAAAAGTATCAGTAGGCTCAAGACTGGTAACTACTGCTGTATTGCCTTCCAGTTTGCTTCAGCGTATCACTAGAGACATGATCCTCAACCAGTCTCATATTACTTTTACATCCTGAATCATGTTCCAAGTCCAGTGAGTTACTTAAATGACTGCCTAGTGATAAGTACACAATCACTCCCATTGGTGAGTGAAACAGCAATGTATTTTCTTTATTTATTTACATTTTCCTCTAAGTCCATCACAGTGTTGGTCGATTAGCTCTGATCAATGCTAATGTGTCAGTTTAGATGTAAACCCTTTGAAAAGCTGCACTTTGGGGCTTAACAATAATCAGGAGCTCTCCAAACAACATATTTATTGAGCTTGAAAGCATCAGACTCAAGACCACATCTGTTTGACCCTTCATTCACATCACTGCAGCAGAACCTTAAGCAGCCTTTTTCACTAGAATACTCCTAAAGAGCACAACTCCAGAAATGCACTCCTTGGTAATTAAACTGTAATCTTCAGCTTTCAAGATTTTACTGCTTCCTTGTGTGCTGCAAATTTGGCTTCTATGTATACTATAGGGACTCTAGGGACCACACTTTTCTCCCCAGAGAAAACCCAAAACAAGAAATCCTATAAAAAGTATTTTCATGCAGTCCTTCAAGGCACACCTGCAGAACTTTATTTCCTTTAATGTTCTCTAGAGACTTTAATTAATCACTTATCAGGTCATGAGCCTGGAGTACATTACAAAAAGAATTTTCCAGGTGCAGGGTTTTTAGCTGCTCTTTGTGCTTTCAGTGCAAGTCTTTACTGATACCACTTTGCCCTAGAGTAGAACACATTTCATTCTACTTAGGTGAAAATCTGTCATGTCATAAGCAGTGTCGTAGCCTTTTCTGAATATTGATTTTTGGAAAACAAGCTTTATAAGTTCACTTTTCTATTTCTTTTAAGATGTAATCACAGAAATACATTTGGTACGATAAAGTCTCACTGATATGAAAACACAGAAAAGAGATTGCAGGTGATTACTGAGAACCTCTGCTAGGTATCTCCTTTGCATTATCCCAGTACCTGCATTAAAGAGGATTTGGCCACAGAGTGATGCAGAAATTCTACTCTAAATAAGCACTAAGTGTAACCCATCTTTGAAAGCATGCAGAGCAAATTAGTCATCTAAAAGCTCAGATTTTGGCACAGGGAGAGGTAAAACGTTACACTGATTTCCCAAGTGTCTAAAAAGTAGATTTTAGAAACTGTCAAACTGGAAAATGATTTTCCCTGAGATAATCTTTATGCTTAGGAAATAAATATTGCAGATGATTTCTAATGCAGTTCAACTCTGCTGTACAATACCCCTTTACCAAGTCTTCCCTATTGTCACATACTCACTTCTCCCCATTTTTTGAAGATGCTTGTGATCAGCCCATCAAGCAATACTCATTAGGGTCTGGTGAGGATTTGAGATGACAAGATTTATGGGGAGTGAACCAATGAACAGATGTAGAACATTTTGCTCCTAACTCTATCATCTTGATCCTTCCCTGTACACTTCTTAAATCAAATTTCCACTGATGTTCATCACAAGTTGTAGGAAGAGCCCACTCTGAAATGCACATTGTTTCTCTGCTCCTATCTGCTTCATGTTCATTTGCTCCAAGTGGTACAAGAGGTACAAAATAACAGAGAGTACTGTAAAACAAGCCTGAGCTCTATATACTTAATGCCATTAGATAAACCTTCTGGAAGTGCTTGGACATAATCTGCACTGTCAAACATCAGCTACCTAGTCCACTCCTGAGCACAGAAAGCACATCGTATCGCAGTGAGAGATCTGGGCTATACAGGAAAGCTTGCAGCCCAGGGAGCTACACGAGCTACCTGTAGCCTACAGAGGAGCACAGCAACACATGATCTACACTTTTTGCTCTGAGTTTTAATGGTTATCTCCAAGATGTAAGCATTTTCTTCACTCTACCACTTAGAACACTGAAAAAGTAAAAAGATACTTTTATTCATATTTCATGATACAATGATACAGCATCATGCAATGTCCCTCTTGTGGATTTCCGCTTCTCCATGTCCTTCCTGGTAACCTGCAATCGTGGAGATGCATTTGATCCCCGAGCACATGAAAATGGCATTACAATTTCAGAATGAATGACTGCAGCATCTTATCATTAAGAGAATGGGGGGGGGGGAGGCAAAGGGGATAACATTCCTAAAATTATAACATCTGTGCTAAATAGACACTGATCATCACAATCTGAAAGTGAACACTATTTTAACATCAAAGCATACATATACTAAAGAGGAAACTCTCCACGTAAATCTACAGTATTTCTCCACATTTCACTTCTCACAGAATCTCACATGATAATTAGTAATGTTCCAGGATATCGAAGCATTTCCTAGTTTCCCATTCTGCCACAAGAGGGAATGACAATCTGAATCACAGGCTTAGAGAGAAGACAGAGACAACAACAACTCTTCATTTCAGCCTTCTTCCTTCCACTCCAGAACACACACACATACTGATCTAGAGACCGCACTGCTTTGTTCTATTTGGTTACATATTATTCCAACAACAAGAAAACACTTCATAGCATCATAGCCCATCCGTAGGGAAATTTTCAATGGGACTACTTGGTGAACAAAAATTTACAGGCTCTGTCACTTTTATCCTCTTTGAATTCTTGGCAAGCTACTTAGGAAAAAGGTTTGGTTGAGTTTCCTTTTTTGTTTGTTTTTTGTCTGTTTTATATTGCACTGCATGAAATACCTTCCTACTGTTTAAAAGATCACCTTACTGCTAACTTTATAAATGCTAGTAGAGAACAGTCACGGTGGTCCCAGTTCTCAACTTGGTGCCCACTTTGCCAAGGGCAAGCATGTTCGAGTACTTTTTCAACTCTGTTTTGCCTCTCAGCAGATCAGGCTGCAGTCACATCACCCTTCCGTCTCACTGAACATGGCTTGATTCCTAGGGAAAAATCAGGCTTATCCTTCCGTAACGTAGAAACAACCAAGATGGCCACCGAAACAGACAATAAAGAAAAGAGATAGGGCAGCATTTTCAGTCTCAGATACATATTTTTATACTTTGCTACAATTTTCCACCCGTGGTGTTTTTGAGTCAACTCTAAAGTAAAAGCTGCAGGAAGCCAAGGACCCTCAGTCCTCAAAACTCTGTAGATAAAAAAATAGCTTCCTTTCCTTCCCTGTCCTCTCCTCCGAGTCCTGTGTCAGAAAACCCTAACAGGAAAAGCTGATGAGACAGGGTGGGGGTGAAGAAATCATCTCAGGAAGATGTTGAGAAATCAGAGGGTTTACTATGGAATGTAGTACACCAGCCAAGCTCTATGGAACTGGTTCAGAAAAGCAATTATAGACATTCCTAACTCCATCCCTCCTCAGGAAACTACTTAATAAGGGATTTCTCTGTAAAAAATATAAAATACTGTGCACTGGGATGTATGCTTCCTGAATTGAGGACTGCATCTGGAGATAAGATACATGTGGAATAATAGGTCTTTCACCACCTATAAAACAAAATGTTCCTTTGAAAAGTTTTAAAAAATATAAAATTAGTTAACACTTTTCCATTCCTGGTAAAGGAACATAAGAACTGTGATGCAAAGACACCAAAATAGCTAGCCTGTAAAAAATGCTTTTCAAACACAACCTTCAAATAAATTGTCAAACACAAACACTCTGGTGTGAGCCTGCACTGTGATCCACGCTATCACGCATGTACTGGAGAAGGTGGCCCCATGACTTTCTCTCTTTCTTACACCCTCGCTCCAAGGCCCGTTGCAATCAGAAAGGCAACGTATATCTTAATGCCTGAAAAGCAACCCCTGAAACAGCCTACAAAACCTGTACTGAGAGTGAGACTGTGGTCCTGCACTGAGAGCCATTTCTGAATGAAGTACCACGGTGATGTGTGCAGCAAACCGAGTTGCTTGGAAAAAAATGTTCAAAACCAGTTTTGAGCCAAAAGAAAATGAGAGTAAGGAATCCAGGCACTTTTGAAAGACCTCCAACCCTCATTTTCACCTTCATAAAGGAAAATATTTTGTAGTACTAGCTTATTTATGGCACTGCATCTAAACGTAGCATAACTCAGTGTCCTTTGATAGCTGAGGGTTTTGGAAAAGGCTGATCCTGCTCCCCCAACTATAAACATTGTTCCTCCTTTTAATACAACATGTATACAGAACTAGGATCAGGACTGTATAGGCAGAAAGTCATTCAAGAATTTGCAGCGGCTACTGCTGTCTGTGTGGGTGGGGTGGGATACTTAAGCCAAAGAGTCTGGTTTGGAGTACACCCAAAAGAAAAAAAAAGGCAAAAAAAAAAGTAAAAAAAAAAAGCTGAGAACAACTGCAGTACTGTGAACAGACACAGACACTGGAAGAAGATTCAGCTAAAAATCCAAAACTCTTGAAAAGAATGTAAAAGTTTCATCAGACAGGGTGCACTTCCATGAAATACAGAACAGTAAAACAAAACAAAACAGAATAAACATGCATTTTACAGTGTACTTTTGCTTTTAACTGTAGAACAGAACTTCCAACCTGTCTTCTGCTCTGACACATTTTGAGAGCGCACAAATAAAGGGAGGAAAACGGAAGTCAAAATAAGAAAGAAGGCTGACTTCAGCCTGAAAACTGAGCACTACGAGAGATGAATGTGGTGTGAGCATGCAGTCAAATTGCAGCAGAATAATGACATAGGATTTTCATCTGGATATAAACACTGAAGGAAGAAATGGGGAAAAAAGAATATAAGAAAAAGAAGAAATTTTACAGAACAGTTAGACAATAACTGAGACGAGACAATCCTGGACAAGAAATGTAAAAACCCTAGTTGCCTTTTATATATCAACAAAGTAAGTAACAGAAAAGCTCCAGTGCTGCACAAGGGAATATTCACACAGCTCCTATTAGCTATATGCTTTCCCACACTACAGTCTTCTGGAGAATTAACACATTTCTTATTGAGAAAGACAAAAAAAAAAGACAGTTCATTTATCTGAAGGAGTATACCCATCTTATCACAGTATCTGAGCAGACCAAAGCCTCCAGACACTACCAGTACTACCACCAAAAACTGTGGAATGTCTGAAGAAACTCTTCATTCCCATATTTAAATGAAATCGCAAAAATAAAAATGTCATGGCATCACTGCTTTTAGCAATGTTTTGCTGCAGTGCTGACACAGTGGCTATGAATCTGGTCCAGTGACTCACGGTGATACTCTAACCAGCAGACCATTAGATAACAGACCATGTAGTCAAACCCGAGTTAGTATCTCCTGCTTAAACCTATATTGTGCTAAAAAATGTGGTAATGCTTAAAATACCCAGTACTGCTTGCCACTGTGCTTTTCAGTCTCTTCTAATGGATTGCATCTTGTTTGACAACTTACAGCTGAAAGGGATTCCACAATTTTTCCACATGAAATTCATATATATACATACACACACACACACACACACACACACACACACACATACATATATATATGGTTTCAAAATTGTGTGGATTTGCAAGGAGCCCTAGGAGTGTCAAAGTCAATTTTTAGAATGATACATAGGCTTTTCAATCAAGTGAGCATTTCCTAAAACATTATTCTGACTTTAACACTATCTCCATAAAAATTCTCTAAATAAACTTCATTTTAAATAAAAAACAAAACTGCCCATAGGCTCACCTTCAAAAAATGACAACACTAGGTTTAGTTTTTTCAATTAGCTGCATGCTTGAGATACTAAAGCAGTTACCAACATTCTAAAATACTCATACTGAACTGCAAGCTGGGAGGTTCGACCGCATTGGATATGTCTGGAAGGTACACTCGGACTCCTAGTAGTAAAGTATTACTTCAACTAAATAGGAATAGCAACAGTTAATTAACTTCTCCACTTCTTTGAAATCTGCATACCCAAAACTTGCGAAGTGCTAAGCATCTTCTACTCTGAGCATAGTCAGGATGGCGTTCCAGAAGACCATTAGGCAAATTTGAAGTAATCTTACATAATTAATGGAAAAATCCTGTGACTTTTGGACAGCAGGTGGGTTTATGAAAAGGATATCCTAACACCACCAGAAGCCAGTTGAGAGATTACAAGTGCCATAATCTGCCGTAACATTGCTTCTTTAGCTCCTATGCACTGAAATTCTAACCAGGGAATGAGATGGAGGTACATCTTTATGTCTTCTAAATTGTCATTTGATTAAAAGTAAGCAGCTGCATCATCTGATATAATATAGTGCTCATGCTGGGAAGTCACAAATGTAAACTGTGCTTTATTAAACCAGTTAGAAACTGTTAAAATGCAGAATGCTGCTGGCACACCTTTTAGAGCAGATACCAAAATATGCATCAAGTGAGCACCTTAAATGAGTCATTTTTAAAAAGATTTATTTTTCAATAATTCTATAAACAAGAATAAATCAAAAACAATTCAGTCTTTCACCCCACTGGGATAAAGTAAATGCAAATGCCGTTTCAAAGTTAATTGGCTCTGAAATACTTAAGTCTGGGAAAATAATTCTGAATGACAGAACTTGTACAAAACTTCTGTACCCATCATATTCCTCTACATTTGTAGCTCAAGAGGCATAAAAGTATTTTAACAGGTTAGCACAGCTACATGCAAATACTAAGAAATGTATTATTCCTCATACGAAAACAGGTTAATATTTGTCCTTATTCTATTGCAGAAATAAAATGCAGAGACATGAATAAAAATGAAATGCAAATGATATAAATGTTGCTGGTGACAAAAAAATAAAGCTTTGATCTACTGCAATTGAAATGGCTTTATCCAGGCTATTTTGGTTATGCCTGTGGACTGTAGGAGCTAAGTAACAAAGCATGAACTAATCTGTCAGCTCTGAAGTAAATTTTGTAGTATTGTTTGTACTCATTGACCTGGATTAATGTCAAACACTGATCCAAAACACGTAGAATATAATGAATGTCCTTCAAATAAGCAACTGATACAGAGAGAGCTGGGGTGCAGTTTGGCTCCCCAAGCACGTTTTGCCACTCACTGCTTCTGCTGTTTCGCCCTGTTCAGCACATGGTCCTGGGAGGAGCCCGCTCAACCTTCACAGGGCGCTACAGGAACACTGAGGCCCTGCCTGGCACCAGCCAGGGCACTGGGAAGGGGAACCTGCCACTTTGGACACTCCAACATGCCCCACTCCTTGAGCTGCACCCTGGCTGCTGCCTTGTCCTGTCTCGGCAGCTGGAAAGCTCTGCCCAGTGAGGGCAAAGGCTGACAAGCAGTCACCCCATGGAGAGCAATTTGCAGGGCTGCAGCTTATACATTTAGTGCTCCAAAACGCAGAAAGTGCCTTGAACTCTTTGTTTGCTTAATAAAAGCAGACAGTGAATGGCAGAGTAAATCAGGATAATTCTGCTGATATCTTCCTCTAAATTCTGTCACCCACATTGCAATGAGCTGCAGAAATTCGTGGCAGCTCTTCCGGACAGCTCAGAGATTGTGCCTGTCTGCTCTGTCTCTGGTGGCGGAGACAGGTTTCTTGCCTTCCTCCTTATGCTAATTAGCAGCATACATGCTCTGCTGACCAGACTATGATTGAATACAAATTCTGCCTACATCCCTTCTATCAATCCCTGCACGCTCTCTTTCTCTCCCTTTTCCCTTCTATCCTCAGTCACAAGACGCTTCAGGCAAAAGGCAAGAGCATTGTAATAAAATGACATCTCCGAACAGAGAGCTTTTTTTTTTCCAAGGCCCCTGGCTATCTCAGTTTCATTACATATCTCAGGAGGGGGCATCACTCCATGACAACTAACATCTGGCCCAAGAGACCTCCTAATTTAAAACAACAAACTAATTATTGTCACCTACTCTTTCCTGTAGCTTTTATCTTTATTTATTTTATCCTGGAAGAAATATGTCAGCGTATTTTTCATTTGAACTACTAATGCTCTGTGTTTTTTTCCCTTAAGTATGCTTAACTTTCTTCTAAGGGGAGGAAATCCATATTTTATCAATCAGGTTCAATTACATATTGTATGTCACTCCACGGTGCTGAAATATGAGTTGGAAGAATGTCTTGATTAAAGACCTTACAAATGTCTAAGTATCAGAGCAACCCATCTTCTTGCCTACATGACATGTATAGAACACCCAACTGACATTATGTTAGATTTTGTTTATTATGATTTCTTTTTAAAGTTGGAACTATCAGTCTCTTTGTTAGAACCTTGATATCAGCAATAAGGAGCTGGAGGCATTTATTTAAAGAGTGATGTTAATTTTTTTTCCTCCCAGAGTGCTCTGGAAGACACAAGAGCCCGGTTTAATGTCTTTTCTGGTCAGAGAAGAGCTACAGGGGTTGTATTCTACTGCAGCAAACACTACATTCATGACTTCAGCATGAGAAGTTGCAATCCCTCTCTTGCCACTAATTTTCCATGCCCCCTTGGTAAGTTTTTTACGAAAATTTGCTCTTCAGCTTTCCTGTCTTTAAATTGAGGTTCATAGTACTAAACTTATTTGATGCAGTGTTCTTCAGTGCTCTTAAAACCGAACAGTTTTAGAAAAACTGAGCATTTTTTATTACTGCTAGGAATAAATTCCATTACTGCACATAATATTCACCAAGATTTACCATATAGGTATGTCTAAGAAGATTTTTTTTTCCAGGTTTGATGGGAAAAAGATCAGTGTAACCAGGATGTTACAACAGAAATTTAAAACATTGCTCATTTTAAGTTAATGTAAGTTTTTTAATTTATACTCATGGTGTCAGGATTTTATTTTTAACCCAGTAGAGAGGCACAACCTCATGACAATCCAATATCTAGAATGACACAGACACAGCAGCAGCTTATGGTTGGGTACATACTGTCTACCAAGAAAAACTCCAAAATAATTTGGTAGCTTGATAGATTCCTCAGGAATCATCCATCCAATGCGCAAAACATCAGATGGACACAGTCTTGGATTACCCCAAGAAAAATACCTTAACCAGAATAAAATATTCTCTTTAAGCAGAGGGGGGACAAAAAAACCAACCAAAACACCACCAAAATTGCCTTTTAATATAGGGATAATCGCCATAAAATATGAATTTTACAAGAAAGAGGAAAAATTGTCCTCCATGAAAATAAAACTTTGATATCATCTGACAAAAATGGGCAGCTTAGGAAAAGAACAGAGAGGAAAAGAAAACTAAACATTGGGTTTCTAAACCTAGTGGGAAACAAAAAGTGAGGTTGATTAATTCTTTTCTGCTCCTGACTTTTGTCACCAAAACAGCTATTGATCAACTCCACAGCCATGGCTTTGCATAAACTAGTTTGGGGTAAGAGAAGGGAATGCCAGCCAGTCACCATCAGTGTTCATTAGGGCTGATTTATTTATTTATTATCACATACCGGAGTTCCTGCCCTTTGATGTAGACCAGAGCTGCTGCTCTAAGCAAATGCGTGAAGGGAGACAGAAGTAGTAAATACCCAGCCTCGGAGTGTTCAGGCTCGGTTAAAGTTGAAAAAATGTCACAGACTTCTGAGGGAGCAGTTGTATTTTACTATACACACTAATTGTGTAACACAGAGCAGGCTCCTTTCCACTGTATGTTTATAATTGAGAATACGAGGTTTTCAGTTGGAGGTGGTGATGATTCTAAAGCTATTTTTAATCTAGATGTGTTATTCTAAATAAAAGTAAATTAATTAAAAATTCCATTTTTGATTGCCTCCGTACTTTCACTGCAGGAATGATAATGAAATATCCATTACTAAACTCCCTCTTTTAAACCACGGAGTTTATTGAAAGTGAGCGAGCTTCTTGCCTTGTGCTTTGCAGGAGAGCAATAAAGGGCTCATTTAAGTTTAAACAGGATGTACAAGTCTTTAAAATTATTAATATTATTCTTCTTTATGAAGAGCAATTTTATCACCACAATTTTATTCTTATATCAGGAGACATTACCTCAGGTGATTTTACATTCCTGTTAGGTTGTTTTCAGTTCCCGCATGCCAACAGCAAAGGGCTGAATTACCTACTGCAGCCTGACTTTTATTCAATATTTCTACATTCCTGTGAATAAGCCAGGAGAGGGGGTGAAAAATTTTGGGAGATCACTTAATCAATCACTCTGGGGCCAGGCTGAGGGCATGGTTTACAACAAAATGAGTTTTGGATGTGATGGGGGAGATAAAGAATGTTATTTTAGGCCCAGGAACTTCAGCTTAGGGAGAATCCCACAGGCATTGAGCATTGACCACGTGGAAGCCAGATGACAGTAATTTAGCCAAGGCTTTCGGACTCACCCTGACTTCCATTTAGTGCCACTGGTTGTACCAGATAACATGAGGGTTTGGAATGCGTCCACATTCACTATCTCCCCACCTTTTCTGCTCATTGCAGAAAGTGGATTTTAGCATGGATAGACCTAAGAGTTAATGTGGCCTTGTTGCTATTTAGTGTAGCATGGTAGCAAGCAACTTCATTGTTCTAAGCACTTTAGGGACCTAGCAAGTCTGTCCAAAACTGCAGTTTAAGTGTCCAGCGTAGGGCTACAAAGATAATCAAGGGAGTGGAGCATCTCCCTTATGAGGAGCGGCTGAGGGAGCTGGGTCTCTTTAGTTTGCAGAAGAGGAGACTGAGGGGAGACCTCATTCATGTTTATAAATATTTAAAGGGTGAGTGTCACGAGGATGGAGTCAGGCTCTTCTCAGTGACAAACAATGATAGGACAAGAGGTAATGGGCACAAGGTGGAACACAGGAGGTTCCACTTAAATTTGAGAAGAAACTTCTTCTCAGTGAGGGTGGCAGAGCACTGGAACAGGCTGCCCAGGGAGGTTGTGGAGTCTCCTTCTCTGGAGACATTCAAAACCCGCCTGGACGCCTTCCTGTGCAACCTCATCTAGGTGTTCCTGCTCCGGCAGGGGGATTGGACTAGATGATCTTTTGAGGTCCCTTCCAATCCCTAACGTTCTGTGATTCTGTGATTCTGTGTGACATTGAATTCCCCTGAGTTCCCAGCACACGTTTGCCTTGCCTTTGCTCTGTGTGATTTGGATATAAGCTAGTTGTCATTTATAACACACCCAGTTATCTGGCACAAACCAAAATGATCTTTGACATTTTTGTTCTCATGGGGTTTGCTTTTGGCTTCTAACAGTATGACCTTGATGCAGTTCCAACAAATAAATTTAAAATACTTAATGGCATAAGTTTAAATGGATCATTACTATAACTATTGCAAGAGTACAATTAAGCATCTACTGCCACTTCTTTTAGAAGGAGAATGGTAACATGGCTGTTTCAAACAGCTCTGGGCTTTGAAATACACTGAGATTCATGTTGTTTGTTTTATGCATATAGTTTAAAAATTAAAGGACAGACAACAGGAATAAGGAATAAACAGGAGTGGAACATCTCCCTTACGAGGAGCAGCTGAGGGAGCTGGGTCTCTTTAGCTTGGAGCAGAGGAGACTGAGGGGTGACCTCATTCATGGTTATAAATCTGTAAAGGGCGAGTGTAAGGAGAAAGGAGCCAGGCTCTTCTCAGTGACAGTCAATGACAGGACAAGGGGCAATGGGTGCAAGCTGGAGCATAGGAGGTTCAATCTGAACATGAGGAAAAACTTCTTTACTGTGAGGGTGACAGAGCATGGCCCAGGCTGCCCAGAGAGGTTGTGGAGTCTCCTTCTCTGCAGACATTCAAAACCCACCTGGACGTGTTCCTGTGTGACCTGGTCTGGGTGATCCTGCTCTGGAGGGGTTGGACTGGATGATCTTTCGAGGTCCCTTCCAGCTCTTAACATTCTGTGATTCTGTGATTCTGTAATAATATTTGAAAGAAATAAGATCAAAAAATCTACCTAATCAGAGCATTTGCACACAAAACTAAGAGATGTCACTAAGAAAATTTAATAGGGTCTGGGTTGCTGCTTATTTTTACTTGAAAGGTGCACAGATACTGGAGTTGTGAGAAGTCCTATGTTGCAAAAAGGAAGGCAGAAATAAATGCTGAATATAAAAAGAACCCCATTTCCCCTTTTCATATCATTTCCTGGAGTTAGATTATCCAAGGTGCTTAGCAACCACTCTTTTGGATGACCTGTACTCCCTATTTTCAAGCCTTATTAAATAGCTCTGTATAGAAAACATAATACACAGCTATTAATTACTTATTTAGTGAATGTGGTTATCAGTAAATATAGCATGAAAGCTTCAGTACGTGCACCCTTATTTTTGCATATGTTTCAAAAGGAGGTAAGAAACACTAGTCGGCATTTTAGAATAGTGTTACTTTCAGATTTCTGTAGACTAGGCAAAAAATAGACCACAGGGAAATAGAAAGAGAAGGCAACAGCAAGAAAATTAGAAAAAAAAATCCACAACATAAAAATCTTTATCAATTCCTATAGGTCCTCAATTCGCACACTTTCAGTTCACTACTATATGCTACATGAGTCTACACAATTCATACCACAGACTATGTGATACTTCTTTTAGAATGCATTTTAAAAGTTGAGAACTACAGTGAAGACCAGAAACAGGAAATCAAGATATTTGTTATCAAGATTCTAATACTTCTTTGTTATCAAGGTTCTAATACTTCTTTCTACAGGTTTAAGATGTTTTCCACAAATATTTAAAGAGATCCACAACAGGACTGCATTCGCTCCGTGAACAGCAGGGCAATGCTACAGCACAAGGAGGCTAACAACCTCAAAGGGATACAGAGATGACAGAAAGACGGAGTGAAATAAGGAGCCAAGAACATAGAGCTGCTTTGATGGTCTCCATGTGGACAGGATAGGCAGGAGACATTTTCAAGGAAGGAATTTCTGACTAATCATCTTGGTGAACATCTCAACCATTTATGCCTTGGCTATTCAAAATTATCAACATTGCATTTTCTCTCACAACCCCTTACTCACAGGAGCAAACTTCTATTTTGGGAGCAATCCTGCTGCTCTCAAGAAGTACTCACTCAGTACCAGTCATTGCATGGTGGGATCCTAAGTTGAAGAGAAATTCTCCCCACCATTACAGACACAGGCTCTTCTGTACTGCCTTCACAGGACTCTACCCTTTTGGGAGCAAAGCACCTCTTTCCACTGAAATGAGCAGACTGATTTGTGGTAAGCATCCCATAGCATGTTTAAACAATATCCCCTCATTCTCTAAGGAGCCTCTAAAAATAACCTCTGAGATTGACACATGGGGAAATTATTTTGAACTGTAGCTGATGTGGAAAAATCAGTGTTTGAAATGGTGTCATTCAAGAGATTATGGCTACTTAGGTACTGGTATTTACTAGGGAAAAAAGGTATCTTAAAGTGAATGGTGGGAAGGTGATTGAAAAATAAGCTAAGTTAGGTCCTATGGATTCAGAACAGCCTGAAAGAACAGGTTGTTTAAATCTGTCGGTTTTGAAAGTTTCACCTCACAGAATTTTTATACTTGTCCGTATATATATTGGTTGTAACCATCACAAATTAAAATTTAAAGTGGACAGTGGCAGGAGACTGTACAGATCATAATCTGAAAATTCCTGGTAGGCTAGACCTGAACTCCTGTCCTGATCTGCCTCTTCTTTTCTTTCCTCCCTTTCCCCCTCTCCAATTTTTTCTTCCTCCTTGAAATTCTGATATTTGCAATCTATGATATTTATTTCAGGCCTGGACGAAACAGCGAGACATGCACTTTTTTTTTCCCCTCCCTTTGCTACAGTCAGAGAACCAATGGAAAATAGGGTTATTCACCCCTTACCCTCTTTTCCCCATATTCAATTACAGCACTATCCTTATCTTTGGACTTGATATATGCCCCTTTCACAGCAGATCATCCAGCACACACAGACTTTCTAAATATTTTTGAGCTGGTACTGAAATTTACATCCCTCATTGTCACCTTGTGCCCAGCTCCATCCCACTTCTGCTCAATTTCTAGAGTGATTTTTTTTTTATTTTCTCCTATTTTTCCCCTTTAAATACAAGATCCTTATGTAACTCCTCCTTTGCAATAGTCCATGAGAGCGATCAGCTTCTTACTGTCTTTGGTGTCTCTCTGTTTACTGGCACTGTCACCTACCCTTGAAATCTCCATCTTGTGTGATACCATTTGCTTTTTCAAAGCAGCTATGAACTCTCTAGTGTTGCAACTACCAGGATATTGTATAACACTTGATGCCATCAAGTCCTGGCCCAAAATCTTTATGCAACATAGCCAAACAAAAGGCCTATGGCTGGCCAAGTTACAGTTTCAAGACCATTCCTAAATAAATTTTGGATTTTGGAAAATTACCCTCTGCATGGGGTTTTCAGGAATGTCTAGGTACATTTGTAATAAAAACAAACAAACAAACAAAAACAACCAACAAAACAGGTGATAACTCAAAAGCGTATTTTTAGTGCAAATTT